>NC_133825.1:48778532-48858532 GCF_047830755.1 Zonotrichia albicollis
GGAAAAAAAGGAAAATGATGGTTTGGGAAACAGTGACTCCTGTGACCCAGAGATTGCCAAGGGACAAAGGCTTGTGGCAAACCCCAATTTGTTATCACAGCACCCCAGGCTGGTTTGGGTGGGAAGGGAATTTAAAGCTCATCCCATTCCACCTCCCACTGTCCCAGGTGCTCCCAGCCCCAATGTCCAGCCTGGCCTTGGGCACTGCCAGGGATCCAGGGGCAGCCACAGCTGCTCTGGGAATTCCATCCCAGCTCCTCCCCACCCTCCTGGGAACAATTCCTGCCCCAAATCCCATCCAAATTTACCCTCTTCCAGTTAAAACTGAACTTTGGGCTTTGGTCTCATCCCACATCCAGAATTTCCAGTGTCTGCAGCACTGCACCGAGTGCTGAAGATTTCCCCATAATATTAAACAAAAAAAGGAAATGAATAAGAAGTTGATTTCTGCATCTGAAAATAGGTGCTTAAAAATAGATCTGAGTGGCACCTTTGAAAGTCCAAGGAGATGGAGTTTAAGCTTTCTCTGCAAGAAGCAAAAGGAAAGAAGAAAGGGAAAGCTGCTCACAAACAGCAGTGACATTCTGGAAGCAGAAAGGTTTCAGTTTATTTATGGTGTTAAAAACTTCAGGCAGAGTCATCATTTTAAAAAGCAAATCACAGAGAGAAGAATGCCAAGGAGATTACTAATAATGGCACTTCTTTTCCCCTTTTTCTTCTTTTTCTAAAAATTTTAATTAAAAAAACAAAAGGTGAGAGACAGCATGTTCCACTGGAGTCTAATAGAGAGCATAAATCTGCACCATCTGCAGAAGTTTGACACAGATTTGCCTCTCTTGCTGTACTTCCCAGGAGTTCTGAGCTGCAATTCCTTGTTGATGACAGCTCGCTGCAATTATGACAGAAAGCAATCATTAGAATCAGCCCTTCCTTACTTTTAGGAGAACCAGCAGCTTTTTCATTTGTTGTTTATTTTTTTTTTTAAACAATCCTGAAAACTCCCCCTGCTTTAGGAGTTTAGCTGCTGATGGATTTTTCTAAGGAAAGGATCATCTTATGCTTTCTCAGGTTGTGAGTGTTATTGGCTCTATGAAATGTCTTTTCTTTTTTTCTGCTTTTTTTTTTCTGTTCCAGAGGAGAAATGTTGCCAACTGATTAATATTTTAAGCATGTAGACAACCTGCAGACCTTGCTCTTCGACTCAGATTTCTCCTTTCTCCCCTCCCCAAAAATGGTTTTGCTGCTTTAAACTCATTGTTCAGATTTCCTACTCCCAGGTGAGACGTGATTATTTATTCACTTCGTGTCACCAAAATTCAGGACAAATAATTCTAGAAAGAGTTCAGCAAACAGTTAAAACAATATCACGTGGAATCTCTGTGGAGTTTGGCTGAGATTTCAGCTCCTTGCTTAAAATTATGTGGGTCAGCCTCATGATGTGGGCAGTGAATAGGAAAATCTGCTGCATTTCAGGCACTGAATTTTCCATGTCTTTAAAGAAAATGCTGGTGATGTTTAGTGCAACAACGTCTAGGATGCCAATTTAGGGGTTTGTGTGTGCTCAAGGTTGTGCAAAGCAAGTTACAGTGTGCAGCTCAGCTCCTCTGGATAATTCACGGAGATTTGGTTTTATTTATTATTCAGATTTGGATTTCAATATTCCACATTCTCGTGTGCAAGTGTAAGCTGAGATACGGAGAGTTTTGGTGAGAAAAGAGAGATAAAGGAGCTGAAGAGGAACTTCCAGTGGCCTCTTTGTGCTGGCCAAGCCCCAAATCTGTGATGGCTTTTTGTGGACCTTGAGGCTGGGTGAGAGGAGCCACCCCAAAATTGCACCAAAACTGGAAAGTTGGTGTTTAAAATGAAAAAAACCCCTTCTTAATACAGTTTTCCTCTAATAGATTCTGCATTATTTTTCTTCATAGGATCTATTTCTCTTCCCACCCCTTTTATTTGCTCCCTTTTGGTTTATATCTACATGAGAATTTCACTTTGGACTACTTTGAATAAGCACCAAACCCAGCCTTTAATTTTCATCATTTGTTATTATTTGAATGTCCTTCCTCTGATCCAAGGTTTCTCCTGAATTGTTAGTTTGACTTTACTCTTGTGGAAAGGTTCATGGGAATAACTTCTAAAGTACAACAGACATGGCAAGTGCAGCAGAATAAATTCTGATTTAAAAATTAAAAGGAAATACAGAATTTCTTCATATTGAGAGTCCTGAATGGCAACTGGCAACAAGTAAATTGCACAAAAGGTGCTGTGCAGACTTTACATGAGTTGAGAAAGAGGATTCTTCTGCTGGGTAATGTTAGGGAGATCTACAGTTCAGAAAAGGTATAAATAAGAAAGGATTCAGAACTATAAAAACATATTTATGGATAAACTGTTTCTGCACCTTAGAGGTTCTCCCTTTGTTTCGGCTTCTTGTGACTCTAATTCTGATTTTGCTCCTGCTCCCTGGTGATGTTCAGTAACTCCTCATCAACTTTCTGCTTTCACTGAGATCAGGGACCCATTTAGGTGCCCTCAGCCTGGGCCTACCTGAGTTTTTCATCTGCAGGCAAGCAGGGTTTGAGCTCATTTTAGTGGTAAAATCTGCATCTTAAACATTTGCAGAGTTCCTCACATCTGTTGTAAAACCGCAGATGTGCCTCTCCGCAGATATATATACTTCAGTGTGATATATTATGTTTTATAATTAAAATTTTATTGAATTTTAATATAAAAACAAATTCATACATTAAAAATTAAGTAGAGAACAAACATGTGTGGTATCAGGAGGATACAAGCTCCAGTGCAGTAGGACAACAACATCTGACCCATAAAAAACACCCTGCTTTACTTCTCAAATACCTTTGTGGCTGGGAGATTAGTGGGATGTAATATTGAGGTTTCAATATTGGGGAAAAATAATATTGTTTTGTCACTGCCATTGATGAGGAAGGAGCAGCTTTTGAAATGCCTCCATTAAACACTGGAAAACAAATGGGGTTTGACAGAGCACGGCCTCCCAGCCAGCAGAGAGAGTTATTTGTGGGATAAAGTCAATACTTTAGAGCAGAATAAAGGACTTTATTTCTTGCAGGGTCCAGGGGAGCACAAGAATTTGGATATTGGAGATCAGAACTTGAATCCTAGAATAACCCAGCCCTTACTTGCACTCCTTCCCTGGGCAAAGGTAAGCATTGGTTACACAGAGTAACTTACTCCTTGTAGGATGTGTGTCAGGAAAGATGGAGAGACAAGAGCTTGGAGGGCCCAGAAGAGGGGGAATGGTTTCAAACCATTGGGGTTAGATGGGATTTTGGGAAGGAATTGTTCCCTGGGAGGGTGGGGAGGGGCTGGGATGGAATTCCCAGAGCAGCTGCCCCTGGATCCCTGGCAGTGCCCAAGGCCAGGCTGGACATTGGGGCTGGAGCACCTGGGACAGTGGGAGATGGGATGGGATGGGATGGGATGGGATGAGATGGGATGGGACGGCTGGAACTGAAGGGAGCTTTAAGGTCCCTTCCCACACAAATCATTCCATGAATTTATATTTCTGTGATAATTACATCCTACAGTCCCAATATTAGACAGTCCTGAGCAATTCACCAACAAGATTTAATCTTTATTTCACTGTCAACTTTGGAGATAAAATTGCCTTTATTTCACTGTCACCTTTGAAGTTTGGAGAAAATGAATGACCCAGCCTTGGTCAACACCAGGCACAAGCAGATATTTGCCCTCCACCAACTCCAGCTCATGGCACCACCCTGCTGTCCCTTCACTGATCCCATTTTTCCCTGCTAAAAAGCAAACCCCAGCACGGGATGTGTGAGAGAAAACAGTGCTGAAATATTTGAATGCTGTTACATAAAGGGGCGAGGAGGCTTTGCCTTGAACGCTGCTTTCATTTCCATTTCAAAAAAGGTACAGCTGAAGTGTAAAAAGTTCAGAGAGGGCTGATGGAAATGATTAGACAGAGGGTGAGATGTGCTTGTGATGAGAGCCTGTCAAGTTTGGAACATGAATTTCCTGGCTAACAAGGATGAAAATGGCAAAAATGTATCAGATAAGGAATAGCTGATAGGGAGTATCTCAGGAGGTTGCTGAGGATCCCTTTTTTCCTGCACTTTCTGCTGACACAAGAATCCAGGAACAGCCAAAAGATGTGGCAGGGCCCACAGCACAGGTTGGTGACAACAGACAGGGCTTTGGGCTGGGTGTGGGATCATTGCCACAGGAGTCTGAGACATCAGCAGTGTTTAAAGGATGAGGAATTAGAGATTTGGGCAACAATATTTACATTAGATCAGGTAAAACTAAGGGATAGGGTAATGGAATCATTAAGGCTGGAAAAGACCTCCAAGATCATTAAGGCCAACCTTGATCTCACCCCAGCAATGCCCACTGAACATGTCACAAAATGCCACATCACTCAGTTCTTGGACACTTCCAGGGATGTGACTCCACTGCTGCCCTGGGCAGCCTGTCCCAATGCTTGACTCTGTTTTCCATGAAGAAATCTTTCCTGATATCCAAGCTGAACCTCCCCTGGTGCAGCTTGAGGTGGGACCTCATTTCACATCAGCTCCTGGGAGAGACAGAGGTGTTTCCCGGGGCTGCCTCATCCCTTTGCTGTGGGTCCTGAATCTCTTCCAAGGCTTTTGGAAGTTGTGCCCCATCTCCAGCTCTCCCACGTCCAGCAGCACCATCCACAAAGGAGAAAAGAGGCCAAAGCTGTGCTAAAAAGTAAAATTTAACTTTTAAATCCGTTTCATAACCCTCATCACCATTTTTCCCTGTTATTTGAGAAGTCGGGAGGAGCAATACCTGGGAGTTTCACTGATGAGCAGAGCCAGGTGTGAGGGGGCTGCAGAGCCCAGGAGCTCTGGGCAGAGGAGCTCTGGGGGAGCACACCCAGCCCCAGGTGCCCACACCTGCACAGCCCTGCCCTGAACTCAGCCTGACTCTGCACCCCAGCTTCTCCCACACTTCCCCAATTAAACCATTCACACTCATATTAACGAGCTGTCCACAGCCCTGCAAACTGATTTATCTGCTGCTGACAGTCCGAGCTGCTGCCCAAGCTGCTGGAGAGGAAAAGGTCTTTAATTTAGGGGTTGTTTTCTTTATACTTGTTCCTTTTCCCACTGATTTTCACTTGCTGTTGCTTCACAATTAACTCAAGGTCAGAAGTTTAGGAGGTATCCCAGGGTGATGTCAGCTCCACTTGGCATAAGTAATATTTGTGTTCCTGTTTGTTAAATGAAGGGATTGAAATAGGATTTCATTGGAGTAAAGAAGCTTTTTATTTATTTTAAAAATGGGATTTTTCAAAGAGGATTGCAAAGTCATTGCAGATAATTATTTTTAAGGAATCTTTTAAAGGTGTCACTCCCCATGGCAGAGGTTTGGAATGAGATGTTCTTTAAGGTCCCTTCCAGCTCAAACCATTCCTTGATTCGGTAACTCACTGTTGTTATTTGTGCTCTGAGGATTTACTGAAAAGCAATTTTTCAGGTTGGAAATTTATTGAGAATATGAAGAGCTGATGGCTTCTATTTGGTGAAAAAAGGGGTATTTTCCTCTAGTCACACATTTACATTGTTAATCTGCAAACTTCACCAACACATCTGAACACACAGCTGAGTTATTCACCATTTACAGTTTCTAGAAACCCAAAATAAAGCTGTGATGAAAGATTGGATTATTCACAGATAATCTACAACTCTCCCAAACTGTGCACACAAAAAACAAACTCCTGGCCTTTTTGTGATTTGGAAAAAAACAAACCCAAACCCTTCAGAAATGATTAATAGTAATTGTCAGGAATTTGTTTTGGAAGGGGACTGTCCTTATGTTGTCACATGTCCCATTAACACTGGCAGCAGGATATTGATTGGCCACAAACAAAGTCTACTTGCAATTATTTCACTGCAAAAGAGCAACCAGAAGAAACTAAAAACCCAAATTTGGAAGTCTATAGATTGTTTTGGAGAGTCTACAGCAAGATAATTTACAGATAAAACAGAATAAATGGTGTAATTTTAATAAATGTTATTTTGGTACAGCTTATATTTAGCACTTTTTCACAATCAAACAGCATGAGGGAAAATTAAAGTTCTGTAAACTTGCAGTAAATCCCTAAATATTCCTAGTTGGATATTGATAGAAGACAGGGAAAGGGAAATTATCATCCCTGCCATGTCAGTGCTCTTCTGTTCTGATGTTTCACTTCACTTCCAGGAAAATTGTCCTCAGTTCCAGCTGTCTTAAATTCAGAGCTGAGGAAAAACCCGTTGAGTTATCTCAGTGTCTTCAAGAAAACTCTAGCTGATAATAGAAAATAACAACCTTTAGACAGCACTTTTTATACCAGACTGTAAAATTTAATCGAGGGTTTTATCTTGCCATAGAAATTTGGTGTTTTTTTATAAAAACCCCAGGAAACATTATTATTTCTGTTCAGTCCTTTTTCTAAGGAATGTCTGCAGAACTGACTCCTTTTTTATTTAGATACTTCCAGGACCTGCACCTGTGGAATGACACAGGACTCTTCCAAGGGTAAAGTTAATTCCTCAGGAGGTTTGGAAAAATCCCAACCCTTCTCATGATGTTGAAGACTATATTTTCACATCTAACAGTGATGTCTTGGGGAAAAAAAAATTTAAAAATTAAAAATTATATTTTAGAGGAACTTGGTGAGGGATACACAACCTCTACAGGAGGGTGGGAAGCTGCACCCCATCCAGGGATTTTTGGGAAACTCCACCCCCATCTAGGGATTTTTTGGGAGGATGGAGCCTGTAGGGTTGAGCCACCTCGTTCAGCATCAGAGGGAGGATAGCAGGAGCTGCCTGGGATAATCCCAGAGGATGCCCTAAACACTCGTGTGTTTTGCAGCACTTTGAGGCTTTTTTGATGCTTCTAAGGAGGATGCAATTAGCTTTTCAATGATAAATAAATTAGAGATAGTTGATTTTGCCGCTCACACATTTGTTTTCTTTGCTTTCATGAGGGACTGCAGCCTGTTTATGATTTTCTCAGAAGTTTGAGAGACTTGCTTTGCTTAGTGACAAATCCTCCCCTCTAGGCAGCACAAGGAAAGAAAAAAAAAAAAAAAGAGGAGAGCAAAGATAGTGGGAACCTGCAAATGGCCAGTGTGTCTGCAGGGAAGGGAATCCCCTCAGGACTCCCAGAGGTTTGGTTTGTTTCCTGGCTGTTTATTTACGTAATTAGAGCTCGTAATTCCACACAAGGCAAAGGGAAAGAAGAAGCAGCAACAAAAGAAATCACGGGAAAGCACAGGCAGGAATCGGTTGGTTCTGCAGGACTGGAATAAGGCTCTGGTGGAACATCAAGGATGGCTTTGGCTCTGCAGGTGGTGGTCACCAGCTGGTCTATGGCATGGGTGGGACTTCATGAAATCATGGAATGGTTTGGGTGGGAAGGGACCTCAAAGTCCCTTCAGTGCCACCCCTGCCATGGCAGGGACGTCTCCCACTGTTCCCAGGTGCTCCAGCCCCAGTGTCCAGCCTGGCCTTGGGCATTGCCAGAGATCCAGGGGCAGCCACAGCTGCTCTGGGAATTTTATTCCAGCTCCTCCCCACCCTGCCAGGGAACGATTCCTAATTCCCAAAACCCCATCTAAATCTACCCACTGTCAGCTTACAGCCATTCCCTGTGTCCTGTCCCTCCATCCTTGTCCCCAGTCCCTCTGCAGCTCTCCTGGAGCCCTTTCAGGCCCTGCCAGGGGCTCTGAGCTCTCCCTGGAGCCTTCTCCTCTTCATGCTGAACAATCCCAATTCCATCACTTGTCATCACCCAGGTTCTGTGCAGAGATTTCCTCCACCACCACCACGTGCAGCTGAGGGAGAAGCTCCCAAGCACTCTGTGCAGCCTTTGAGGACCGTGATTTAGAGAGTGACATCCAAAGATTTGCAATGTAAGTCTTGTTAATTCCCTTTAATTTGAATTTGGTAATTTTTTTGTACGTTTCATCTTGGTGTTCACACCCACGTAGACAAGTCTTCCTATGGTTTCAGAGTTTCAAGTGATTCCAAGAGGTTGGTAGAGGAAGTAAGGGTAATTCCACCACCAACCTGGAGCTGCTAATGGGCTAAAATTGTGCTATTTGGAGGAAATTCTTGCTTCAGGACAGAAGCATCTGAAAAAAAATGCTTAAAGTAGCAAAAGTGTGGCTTGGAATTTGTACAAAAGAAAGAATAAAATACTTGTAAAAAGCAAAATCCAAGTAGAAAGAAATACTCTGCATAGTCATGTTAAAAGGGGGGTTAGTAAGGTCAAGGAGAAGTTTTGTTTTGAGAGCTGTGCTGCTGAGGAGTGCAAAGAATAACAAATAAGAAAAATGTGCCTTTTTTTCTACCTCCTCCTGAATGAAACACAGCATTTTGTGGAAGGTCAGTCACTGGGAACTGATGGGGGATGATGGAGGCAGGTTCCCAGCTCAGCTGTACAGATAATTTCAGTCCCATTCTGTGTGAGCAGGGCAATGAGGCTGTCCCAGCCTTGTCTCCGGGTGCATTTCCATCACACCCAGCACTGCCAGCTCTGCCGTGGGAGATCACATCACGCACATTGCATTCGAGCAAGGAAATAGGGGCAGCAATAGCCCGGCCAGCAGGGCACTCCAGGCAATCAGAGCAGCTCAGCCACCCTCAGCTGAGACTTATCAACTGCAAGAAGTGGGGAAATGTCATTTTTTTCCTTCCCAGGAACAGCTTTTATCCGTGTGTGTTTGTATGAGAAGCAGCGAGGCGGGAAGGGAAGCACAGCCAGAGCTCTTCCACCCACCCAGGACAGGATGGCCATGGATCCTCTGCTCTGGAACTCTCCCTGTCACCTCCCAGGGACATCTGCTGGGTCTGCAAAAGGAGGAACTGGGGTCTCCACACTGCAACAGGCTGGGAGCAAGGTGGGTAACGGGCGTAATTAAAGGAGGCGTAATTAAAAATTACTTCCAAGTGGTTTCTCCTTCTCAAGGAGGAGCGTGGAAGGGCTGGCTGGGCTCAGTGCTGTGGGAATAAATGTCACTGTGTAGATGATGGTGTGGAAAGTAAACAAAGAGTAAGGTGGAAAAGGAATTGGTGTTGTCTGGAATTGGTTGATTAGAAATATTTGCACATCAGAAATGAAATCAAAGACTCACAGACAGGTTTGGGTTGGAAGGGACCTTAAAGACCACCTTGTTCCAACCCCTTGCCATGGATGAGGAGAATAACAGGCACCTGCAAAACTCTGGACATCTCCTGATGCTGGCTAAAAAGAGAGGCAAGGGAAAAAAAATAAAGAAATCAAAAGAAATGATCCTCATTGTGAAAGTCAGAGCAGTCTCAAAGTGCTTATCTCAGGCTTCAAGTCCCTCAACCCCTCTTGAGGGTGGAGGAGGGAGCTTCCCATGTATTTTGGGAAGGGCAGGACCATGGGAGCTGTGTCTGTTTGCCAGGCCTGTAGTGAGCACCTTGCCTGACATTAAGCAGAGGCAATAACATTGTGATGACCTAAATTCATTTAAAAAAGAATTACTGATGTATATATTCAGGTCAATAGCGCTTTCCCCAGGTTTCAATAATCGGATCAATTATCTGAATCCAATAAAATCTTATTAAAGAAATTCAGAATTATCTTTAGAATAGCTGGCCTTGTAGTCCCTGAGTAGGTTACAAAAACTGCTATGAAGAATTAGTGTGACCTACTTTCTGGGTGGTACAGATATCATTATCATATCAGAGGTGCAGGCTGATAAGGCTACATGATTTCCATCTCTTATTGAAGAGAGTTTGGCAAAAAACTCACATAAAACTTTCATCTAGCTCTCCAAACTATTTTATTTTCCTAAACACCAGCTGAAATTTGAAAAGTTAAAGCATTGCACGTGAAGATACACCTGTTGAATGAAGTGAATGAGGTAAAACCAACAGGGTGATGAATGTTTAAAGCACTTGGGATGGGGACAAGTTGTTGTTGCAGGTCACAAATGCTTGGTCAGCCCAAGCTTGCACCTCCTTCCACAGAGTCAGTGAGGACTCCGATCCCGAGGCAGAGGGGGAATTACAAAAAGTCAATGTTTCATTACAAAAACTGGTGGAAAACCTTCCAGCCTTCTCTCTGCCAGGTGAGATGTTTGGTTATTTTATTGCTTCTGAGACAACCACTTTGTTAAAATCTGGCTGGAAACTTCCTTGTGTTTCTAAGATGGTTTTTGATGGGGCAGCATTTGCAGATCTGGGCTGGGGAATCAGGCTGTGCTGGGCAGGATTTCCCCAAGAGCTGCAAAAGCAAATCTTTGGTATCTCTGGAGTAAACCTGACCTCCGTGCTGGCTGTATCTGGAAGAAGTGTTTCCTTAAAAAATACCCTACGATATGTCAGGGCTGTTGTTTGGAGCTGTGGAAGACAGCGGGAATTTAACTGGGGTTGCAGTGGGCTCAGGGTGGGATCTGTGCTGGAATTTGTGGCATGGCACCCCTCCCTCAGGCAGAGGAACCGGTGAAGGAATGGTAGGAGGTTCCTGGCCTGGTTCCTGGAGGTTCCAGCTGGAGATGTGAAGATGCTGTGCTCCTGTGAGGAACATCACTGTTCCCACCACAAGTGGTGAGGAGCTTCTCCGAGCTGTGCAAACACAGAATCGGGTCACAGGAAGGGCTCCAAACACTGGTAACCCTTTCATGAGGTTACCAGAGAGTTGATGCCAACACGTGAGGCCGGAACTGCCTCGTGCCAGCCAGTGGAGATGGCAGTGGAGCAGTGCCACGAGTGCTCACACCCTCCTGCGCCCCTCAGGCCGCAAGGCAAGGCCGACCATCCCTCACGCACCCACCCATGGCAAAGGCGGCAGAGCAGCTGTGGGACCCCCACACCAGCAGGCCATGAGCGTGGCCAGGACGGTTTTCCAGGAGTTAATTAGGAAGCCGAGGCTCTGGGAGCCTGTTGGAGAGCGCTGAGCAATCCCAGCTGCTCCGCAGGCCCCGCCGGCGTGGCAGAGCCAGGCCCTCCTCCCCGGCAGCCGCGGGCTTTGATCTCGCCAGTATCAAACCAGTTGGGCCCCAGTAGGGTGGTGGGAGCAGCGGGAGCCACTGGTGGCCTGTGGTTCAGGGCAGCCACCTTCTCTCCACACAGGCCCGCCGGCCCCCGCTCGGCGGCGGGACATCAAGGCAGGGCCGACCGACAAGCGCGTTAATTAGGAGGCTGAAATTATAATGTTGTGTTAAAGAACAAAGAGTCTCCAAAGGAAAAATATGTGCCGCATATCTGACAAAGATAAATTGGATTATTCAAAATATTCCTGATGAAATGTTACATTTTGCAACTAATTATCAATCTGTTTTATCTCCGGACCAGCTGGGCATTTTTGTGCATGCAAGACCTGCCTTACCAATGATCTTAAGATGTCACTGTAGCGTTTACATCTTTTATTTCAAGATTTAAATAACTAGGAAGTAGCTAATGTAATTCACTGCTGAGAAGAAAGGCTAGTTAGTTGAATGCTTTCCAAAGTGATCTTTTCCTAATGAACTTCTCTGGACTGTGAGTAATGAGGCTTTATTCAAATAATGTTTAAGAAAGGTTTTTATAATGTAATTTTTTAAAGAAAGAGCAACATTTAATGCATTTAAAATATCTTTATTAATCCTATACTGCCTCATGTAGCATTAAAGCATTGTGAATATTTGGTTTTGTTCCTTCTGAATGTTCCTTTTGTGATGAACTGGTTGCAGTAGCAATGGAGCTATAGAAATTGGGCAATTATCTCATAAATGTTCAGTGATATCTTACAAATTACCATCTGACATGATTACAGAGCCATTTTGCTGCAAAAGCATTTGTTGTTTAAGTATATTTATATACCACAGAGGTCTGTATTTCCCCTGGTCCCTACTCAGACACTACTCCTATGTGCAAGCACTGAGCTTTTCTACCCCTTCTACAGCTCACCTTTGGGACAGCTGTGCTCAGATTAATCTGCTGGAGGTGTCATGAAAATTTTCTTTTGAGTGTGATCTTGTGGTAGTTTTCAACTGGAATAGGAGAGGATACCTCCTAGGTTCCCTATAACAGCAGTGCTCTGCAATATTTTGGATTCTTCGTGAGGTTCTGAAGTTCTGAAAGTGTTCTGGCAAATTTTGCTTTTATGGCACTGAACTGACAGGGCGGCCAAAAAAATTTAAAAAAATTAAATACCTTAACATAATTGGGCAATTTCTAGGAAGCGATAACCACAAATGTATTTGAGCAAACCTCACTATTTTTGATTAATGAATGAAGCGGCATTATTGAGCGTGGGCTAATCTCACCCTCCAAAAGGTTGACTCCCACTGCATATGGGACTCGACTGATACACCCCATGGCTACACACTTCTGAAGTTGGCTTTATTTATGGCAGAATATCAGCTCAAAAGGACTTCACTCTAAATCCTGAAGTTTTCTGCTTCTATCTCCCAATAGTTAATTTTTAAACACTATATCCAACCTATATTCAAAGTTTTCCCAGAGAACAGGAGCTGAACATGGAGACTTCAGCCTGTGGTACACGGAATGAAACCAAAGCAATTTGCTCAGCCCGTCCTTTTTTCCTCTCCCTTCTAGAGAGTGAATTTTGTCCCACCTGATGATCATTTTAACTGTTCAGAGCAGGTTCTGCTTCATTGTAGAAATGAATTCTTTCTGGCTTTCAAAAGGGCTCTTCCCAAAGCTGATCAATGCATTCCCTGCTTTTTTCCATGCTCTATCAAGGCCTGATCCTGCTAAGAGCAGGAGGTGCTTGGCTCACTGACCTCCTCCCAGAATTCCTGCCAGTTAGGAGTGGTCAGCACCCAGCAGGATTTGGCCTTTGCTTTGCACAAAAACCTCCCTGAGTTTGAATGTTTCATAATGTATGTTTAAACAGTCGCAGCTAGCAAAGAACTTTGATGAGGCAAAGGGGTAATTGGATTTTCTTGTTCTATAATTAAAAACGTATATATTACATCCACATTAATACCAAAAGAGTTCATCACGATCAGTGTTATTACGATGAATACCAAAGGATTTAACAGTGATTGGCCACTTAGTTTAAAGGGTACCTGAAATCATTAAATTGTTTGCTGGAGGGCTTTTGAAGGCCTGTTGGATGGCCTGCCACTCCATATTTTTTTTTACTCCTGGCCTGCAATGTGAGGTTTACTTTTACAAAGTAGGAGCAACAGGGTGATCATTTTCCTTTATTATTCCCTTATTGACTTCCAGTTAATTTTAATCTTTGCATTAAGTGACCTCTATTAAGCTTGCCAGGTATCTGATTACTCTGCCAAGGTTGAGACCAGAAGGCGACCTATTGCACCACATCAATTGTCCTTCACAGAAGCCCTTACTGTTAATCAAGAGAGGAAGATTAAAGGAGATCACAACTATCAGCCTGGAGTGAATTTTGCATTTGAATACACCTTTCTACCAGTGTGTGTGTATTGTCCTAGAAAAAAACAAATATGAGCTCTTGGGAGCAGCTTCTGCTCAAATCTCCACTGAGAGAAGCTCTCAAGGCAATGTGGTATCTGCAAACTTAGCTCTACCCTTAAACACTCCAATTTGTTAGTAAAATTCTTAATTAGACACATTTTAAAATATCTGTAAAATCTCTAAATAAGCTTTCTCATATTTGGTTTGGACAAACACAAATTTTCATTTTTTTCCCCTGCAATCCTAAAATGCTCACATTTAATTTTGCTCAGTTCTACATAGGTACAAATGAGCTTAATTAACTCTCATTCTTAGAATCACAGAATCTTTTAGGTTGGAACAGACCTCTAAGATCAACAAGTCCAACCATTAAACCTACTCATCTTAGGTTGTTGGATAGGTTAGAGTTGACTTTTCATGAGCATGTGAAGGTTCACACTTTGAGGCAGCTCCTCAGGGGTTGTTGGTCTTTGTAGAATTCCTTCTGGAGAATTCAGAATTTAGAGTTTGTAGAATCCATAAATTTGTATCAGCTTGTGCATTTTCATGTGGTAAATCCTAGTGACCCCAATTAATTAAACCATAAATTTATTTTTACAGGAAAAATATTAATTTTGTTGTATTTAATTCTCTTAATGTGCTCTGGAACTTTGCCTGAAATTCTTAGGGACAAAAATTCTGAAATTATTGTTGGAAGCTGCAATGTGGGTCTAGAAAAGATATAATAAATGTATGTAATAATAAATGTATTGATTGCTCCCTGATTATAATTATGCCATTATACATTAGGTTTCTGTAGTTTAAAAATTTAATCTCTTGTCTTGAAACGATTTCATGTCCATGACTTCACCTTTGATCATCTACAGAAGTAAAAAAACCCCTTGAAATTTAAAAAGAAGGTAAGTTGGGGTTAAAATCAGAGTTTTAGTGCAATTAAGTATTTGCAAGGTCAACTACTGCAGTCTAAAATATTCTGAACTAGTTCTGAATATATCAAATTAATAAATATATTCACAGAGGGGGGAAAAAGTGAAAATTAACATCTTTCTAGCTTAGGAATCCAACAAGTGCTTTAAATAGGGACCTGATCTATTTGGAAGATATTTTTTGAAACCTAAAATCCTCTTTTCTCTTTTTCCCAGCATCCCCATCCTGCACAAAGCCTCCCAAGCCTGGTCAGTTTGTTCAGCTTTCCTAGGAGCTTGTGGAGCTTAATTTCAGTGCAGGGAATCCCAAGAGCTTTTCTCTTTTATAATCAATTCTACCTGCACCAACTTATTCTTAATATAAAAATGACCAGTTGGAACATGAGAATGTCATTTTATTGGGATTCAGGTCAATAATTGTATTTATTTTCTTGACAGAAGAGTCACCTCCAGCATTCAGTAATTTGATTATTGTGCTTAATTCATAACAAAATTGGACTAACCCAACTCAGAAATGCTTTTGTTCTATGGTTAACTCCTGTTTTTAAATAGTTTTATGATATAAAGGCTTATATTTTCTGCAATTAGACAGAAAAGCTGCCCAGCTCTTCAAGGGAAATTGGGAATGATTTAAAAAATTATGTGTTGATGCATCTTTATGACTTAAATCGCAGCAAACGTATTTATAACTTTTAAAGCATCGAGCATCTGTTCTTCCTCTTCCAGGCTGTGCAAACAAGAGTGCTTTGGCTTCTCCTAAAATATTTCTTTTTTTTAAACAAGTCCAACAGGCACAGTGTGGTCAATGACAAGGCATCCTGAGCCTGGCTTGTTCCAATCAACTTCTGCAGGAGCGGGATCGCCAAGGGATCGCGGGAGTCGGGAACAGCGTTTAGCACTTTGCTGACCTTGACTCCACCTTTTCAAAACTCCTTCTGGAACCAAGATTTTTTCCAGCCATTTTCAAGTGATTTCTTCCACTTCCTCCAGAGACTGAAACACTTGATTGACCTGTGATGTTCAGTGAAATTCTTGCACTGGAAAAGAAAAAAAATGTTGGAAGTCCTAGACATGAAAATGCTCATGAACTTTAAAAAAAAAAAATCGTCAGAAAGTTTTCAACATATCATCTGTCCAGGGTGTTTAACAACAGGTATTTGGGGTTTCTTTTCATTGTGAAGGAAGATTTAGGAGCAAACATGAAAAATAGATATTTAATTTTAAATGTATGATTTTTACCTGTATTTTAGCCTTGTATATAACACTCTGTCTCACTTGAGAGTTGCTAATGACCAGGAAATGATTACTGAGAACTTCTGAAATGACATCGAGTAAAAAATTAAAGGATGTGAGGAGACTTTTTTTTAAGAAGTAAAAGCTTTTAGAGCTGAGATCATGATAAATTATTTCTCAGCATTCCTTAGAAAGAATAATGGAGCTGAAGTTTGTACTGTGAGTATTGTGTTACTTGATGAATCTCTGGCTCTCAGTACCTACATGAAAACAGGACTCCCCAAAGACTTGTCAGGACTCTGTGTTAAAAAAGTTTGCACAGGGAAGGAGATTTTATTATTTCTAACTCGCTTTTACATCTTATATTTTTTGCTTAAACTTGGTAGACATTTTGTGGCATCAGGAAAAAGGTCTTTCAGCTTGAAATTTTGAATCAGTCCATTCTGAATCAACTGAGTGGTGGAAATGAGTCATGACTGACCAGTTTTCTGTGTTAGAAAACCAAGAAAAGGAAAAAACCACTTTCTTTTTACTAAATTACTTAAAAATTTTTTATATCTAAAGTTTAACCCTACTTTGAGGAATTTACCTATTAATTATTTTACAAATGGCATCAGCAACAAATATAGGTGATAAATTCACCAAATAAGAAATTCTGCAACAGTAAATATTTTAGTATTTGTATAATGCTAATTTGCTCTCTCATTTTATTAGACAGAAAGTTTCTCTGTTGAAATGTATCAAACCAACATCCAAAAATGCAGCTTAATTGCACTGAAGCACAATTTTCTGAAAAAGCTGCATCTTGAAAGCTTCAACTCTAAGTTTCCTCATACTTCTCTTTATAATAATCCCCTGGATGACAGGTAGGTTTTGTTTGTTTTTGTGTAAAAAAGTGGGACCAAACACTGAATTAATGAAAGTTGAAGGTGAACATTTGAAAGGTAGGTCTGTAGGGCTTCATTTATTTCAAAAATTATTTTTGAATCTCCATTTGTTTATTCTGGATAGTTATCCTGGCTGGATGAATTATTGCTTCCTAGGGATCCATCCAAGCCCTGTGGGCTGCCATTGGCCTCTGGGCACTAGTGAATTCCAGTGTTAATTTTATTAAGCCCTGGGATTTCCTCCTCCTGGTCACTTTTCCCTGGAAATGAAGTGTGGAACATGCAGGGCCTCAGCTGCACCAGATCTCTCCCACAGCACATGGAATGGGGCATGGCATGGACAGCATCTATAGTTTAATTGTACAGCCTGAGTGTTATTCTCTAATCCCCTTGCTCTGCTGTGTCAGAAATCAGGACTCGATTGTCTGGCTGAGTTTCCACGTTCCAGAGGTGATACTGGGTCAGTTCTGAAAAAAAGATGAGAAAAAAAGGAAGCTGTGCAGTTGCAGAACAGTTCTGTGCTACAGGCAAGTTCAGTGTGCTGGTGAGAAAAAGGAGTTTTATGGCTCAGGAGAAAATCCTGTATCCATCCCAGCCCCAGAATAGGATTCAAGTTTAGCACCACGTGGTACAAAAAGTTGTGCAGCCTTTGGTTTGCTGTTTAATCTGGTTGCTCATCTATCAAATGAGGATATTGATTCTGATCTCTCACAATCTCCAGCGAGATTTTTAAGGGAATATATGAAGCACCTATAGATCAGTGAGCTCTGCAGAGATGTTTTAGAGAGCAAAGTGCTTTTAAATGGTGCAGCTGTCTGCTGGGCTGTGTTTAGGGCTTGGTTCACCTAACGCTGCTCCCTGTTTTGTGCAGAGGTGCTCGGGGGCTGGCCAGGCTGCCTTGCAACAGAGCTGGCAGAGCCTGCTGGAAAACAGAGCTGGAAAAGTCAATGCAGCTCTTGCTCAGGTTAAAGGGAAGCCTGCATTGTTTTACCTTTCGTTGTAATTCCGAGGGCCACTCCAGTTCAATGCAGGCTGTATTAATGTGCATCACTTATCCATACACTGAGTCAGTCAATGACTGCATTGATCCAGAGCTGTGTTTTCTTTCAGAGGATGCTGCAATGAGGCAATAGAAATCATTAGGGCTTGTGATATTGAAATCCTCTTGGTGCTGGCAGACTTGGAGCTCACATTTCACATACTGTTGCAGCAGCACAAGAGCAGTCATGCCTGGAATTTCGAGTGAAAGTTTCTGTTTATATTTTTTTGTTGAGTGAACCTGCTATGTTTTGTTCCTTTCTCTTGTACTCAGGTTATTTTACTGAGGTCTGTTGTGTACCTGGCAAGGTGGTCTAGGGCAAGGTGTCCCTGCCCAAGGCAAGGGGTGGGACTAGAAGGGCTTGGAGGTCCCTTCCAAGCTAAACCATTCTGTGATTTGATGATTTTATGTACAGGATGCAATCTTTTCTTCTTGTATTGAACGTGATTCTAGGAATGGCATGGCCTGGGTCAGAAAGGGCCTTAGAGATCACTTTGTTCCAACCCTTTCCATGGGCAGGGACATCTTCCACTAGAGAAAGTTCCTCAGCTCTGGTGTTTCCTGGTAAAACCCTCTGAAGGACTCAAAAGGCTCTTCCAAAACCTCAAATTATTCAATATCCTCTTCTTAAGGTCTCTCACTCTTTTAGTTGTCATCACAAACTTCTAGGAGTGAGACACAGCTTTTGTGCCTTAGCTTTTCCCAAGCTTTTGCAAATGGCTGGATGTTTAGCAGACTTCCAAAGTTGGTACCTTGTTCATTAATAACAGTAATCTGATCATTGCAAAAATGTTTATGAGCTCTTCTTCAGGGAAGAATGCAATCTAAGCAAAAAGAGCCTGTTACAAGTAGAAAACAGAAGGAAATGATGTGACCCTGGTAAACATTATACAGGGGTTTCAGCAATCTGCAGGCTCATTATTGTGAATTTCTTTAGGATATTCATAGAGGGAGAAGGGGAATAATGACCTACAGTTGGAGGCATGAATAAGACAACATTCAAAAAGCTGCAAGTTTAATTTGGGGAATATGGCTGAGGAAGAAATGGCAGCAGGGAAAACAAGGAGAAATTTGGAGAGCATTCCCCCAGTCACCCAAGTAAACCCCCACTAAATACACCCAGCAACTTGTGCTCATAAATCCGTGTGCAGGAAGGGCAGTTGTCAACAGGTCGTTCCAATTTTCAAATGAGGTTTGTCCTTGCAGGTTTTCTTCACACCTCTCCTGATGGCTGCAGGATTAAGACTATAAAAAAAGCAGGTCATGGAAGCAAATTGGAAAATGCCAACCCTCCCTCCAGCTTCACGTTTCCTTTTGAAATACTGCTTAAAAAAACAAAAAAATCTCCCAAGGAGATCATTGATGACTTGAGGGATGGAAGAATTGGGGTATGGATGCTTTAGGAAATGTGTCAGGCTTTTGGGAGGTTATGGAGCTGATTCAGCTAATCTGGATGTATTAGGGGAAATCTCCCTGGTCTACCCCACCTGAGCATGGCAAATATTCCTTTCATTTCCTGCAGCGGACCTGAAGACGTGTTACGAGGTGGCTTTTTCTGAATGATCCTGAGATAAATAGAAACTTCATGAGAAAATCTTTTCTTCATGGTAACCCCACTGCAGTTCCGAGGGCTTTTGGATAAAGTTTTGATAACCCGTAAGGAGCAAAGTGTTACTGAAGGCAGAGGCATTCAGGTGAAACCCTAACCCCAAATCTTGACTGTTTGTTACTATTAAAGACCTCTTGGCACTTTTCACAAGAGCAGAGGTGTGAGCCCTGGTGTCCTGGCCAAATTCCAGCCTGGGTAATTAAATTCTGCGCTCCTAAAATCCCCCCTGTAGTTTCAGCCGAGTCCAGGATTCCTCATTTCCTCCGCGAAAGCGCGGCACAGAATTGCTTTGTGCTGGTAAACAGCTGCCACAGCTCACCCCAGAGGAATTGCTGCAGCTCAGCCCTCAATCTCTCTCTGTCTCTCCTTCACACTCACACAGGGCACAGCACTGCCCCAGAGCACCCACGAGCATCCCTCCTCCCTGGAAATGTGGGATGCAGGAATTGTGCAAGGCACAACCAACCTGCTAAGCAAACCTGGACCCCATTCCCCTCTCTTAACCCAATACTATTAAACCCTGCTCAACTTTAGGACTGTAGCCTAAAAACACCTTGCTATTTCTGAAGAGCTGGGGAGATAAAGCGTTGCTGGTGCTGCTCCCCTTGATTTCTGGATATTGGTCATACCTGGTAAATGGTTTCATTTTCTTTGCTGAGGAAGAAATCTTGAGTCCACTTCTACTGGGGCTTGTTAAGCTGTTGCCTTGGGGGCCAGTTGATCAGTTGTTAAGTAGTAAGCAGCTTTGGCAGGCAACAGGCGTAGGATCCCCTGCAGCTACTCCAGCCTGCCCATCCTATCATTCTTTAGAGAGGGAGCCAGGGTATTGTCTTAGAAGTGCAATAATGATAAAATACGGGCAGAACCTCTTCCCTCCACTTTGCATGCACAGGCATTTTAGTAAACTCCGTGACATCTGGAGGGACAAATATATAGATAAATATTTACTTGACAACAGTGGTTGTAAAGTCCGGCTGAGGATTTTTTTACAAATTTTTTTTTGATGATAAGTCAGGAGCTCTCAGTGAAAAGGCTGAGAATTGGGGCAGCTGCACTGAGAGCTCCTCAGCTGTTTGTCCTGGCTGTTATCAGCTTCAATTCCTCATAAAAAATTATAGGAAAATATGTCAGAAATCCCAGCCACAGAGAGCCAGGCTTGGTATAGGGTAATTGTGCCACTCCTCTATCTGACAGTAAGGAAGTTCTTCAGTTATAATTTTTTTGAATATTGCTATTACTTTATTCTCATTTGCTGCTTTAATTGTTGTGTCATATTTGCCTGAAAGGTGTGACACTTTCTAAGCATTGGAACAAAAAAAAAAGCCAGCTTTGTCAATTCTCTATCTCAGAAACATTTCTGTGCTAGCAGAAATATCTATTTTCCAATCTTTGTGCACACCGAGAAATTTCATCCGTCTGATTTTTCCTTAGCTAAGTACACCAGGAATGATTCAAAGCAAGCTCGACAGATTCCTGCTTTTCACATGCCAGTAGGGTTTTTTAAAATGTATTTTATGCTGGGCTTATTTTGTTTGGTTTTTTGGTTGACTGAATTACCTATATTCCTTGAAATGGTGTTTAGTAATTCTCAGCGACTGCAGAGATGCCTACTGGGAAGTGGTCAGCGGATCACAACAAACCCCACTGACTCCGGGCTCTCCTACTGCTTTAACTCAATTGCACTTTCTTATCCGAAGCCACATCTCTTAGGAAAATCCCAGAAATGCTGTTTGCTGTGAAGCATGGTTTTAATATTATCACAGCTATTTGAAAAGACAAAAGATTAGAAAGAGTATTTGGTGCTGAAGGAGGAAATAGTTTCAAGGGATGGATTTACCACAAACGAGACTCACATTTGCTGCTAATGTTGGCCCCAGAGTCTGTCTTCAGCTAAATCATCACCCCCTTGATGCTGGGTGTAACTTCTATGGATATGAAAAGGGGTGGCCATTCTTCATCCTGGTCTTGATCTCCTACAGGCAGCAAATAATTACAGGGGAAATTGTAGCTTGGGATCCATCCATCCATCCATCCATCTATCTATCTATTTATCTATCTATCTATCTATCTATCTATCTATCTATCTCTCTATCTATCTATCTATCTATCTATCTAACTATCTATTTTTTGGCCTGTATTGATAAGGTGTCATTGGGATTCTAAGCTTGTTAAAAAGTCAGATGAGGAGGTGTGGGCCTGATAATTAAAATATGAATGGATTTTAAGGCAAGCTGGATGCTAAATTCCAAATCCATGGAGCTGTTCCACAAGAAAACCACTGGCATCCTCAGGAAGGAGACTGCAATCCAGTTAAAGTTTTTGCAGCAAGAGATGGGATAGGTGTGGCCATTTATTTTAAACAGCTGAAATTTGACATCTCTGTCATGACACAAAAATAAAAAATTTGTTGTTATGAGTATTTGCCAAAAGGAGATGGGGCAAAACTTTCAGAAGTGGCTGGTGGCCACCAGAGTGCACAGGCAGCATCAAGTCCAGAGGGATGATGGATTAAGCCCAGTTCATCCCACAGAGGAATGGACTGGGCTTTATTGACAGGCATCACCTCCAGCAGGATGGCAAACGCCCCAGGCTCCTGAGTCTCTGCACACTTGTGTGTATTTGCTGCTGGTTTCTCCAAAAATGACCTCTCCTGCCCCTCCTCTTCAGCCAGCCTCTCTACAAAAACACCTTTATCAGGCGGGTAGGGAGGGAGGGGCAGGCAGAAAATGGAAATGCCTTAGTAAGTAGAGTCTCCAACTAAAATAGTTATTGGCTTTAGAGGCAGAGATCTTAATTTCTAAAATAGGATTCTTTACAGTGCTTTGCCTTCTTCTGCAGTGACTTTCTCCTGAGCTGAGTGTTTGCTAGTGGAAACACCACAGCAGTTTGTTCCTTGCCCCACCGGACACCTCCAGCAGATCTATCAATTCTCTGCAGCCAAAACATTCACATTCCCTCTCTTAGGTCAGCACAGAATCTTAGAATGGTTTGGGCTGGAAAAGACCTTAAAGATCACCTCAGTCCAACCATGGGGGATGAAACTGTGCATCTTCTTTCTTTGTTTGCTTCTTCCTCTGAGAAAAAACCTTCTCTTTTTCATACTTAACACAAAATCAAACAAAGAACATTCTCTGGTTCTGTGGCTTTATCCCCACTGATGGCAGGGATCACAGTCCAGAAAGCAGCATCCTCTGCAGGTTGGATCTTCAATACATCAAACGCCAACGTTGGCATTGTTTTGAGAGGGTTAACTAAGATTAATGAGAAAAGAAACATGAAGCCATGGAGGATCAACATTACAAATCAATGCTTGAATAAATTTAATGTGCATTCCAGCTGTACTTTACCTGGCATGATCTTGATTCTTACGAGTGTATCTTTTATGCTTCTAAATAACCCAGTAGGACAGGAACACTGCTTCCACTTTAATAATGCTTTATTTAAGCTTTATACAGTAGTCAATGTATTGATTTAGGAGGAATTTGTAGAATAAAAAAAGAATCCTTAATAAGGTACAAATACACTTCTCCAGCTTCTGCATTCCTCATCCGTAACATTTGCAAACTGTAACTCCAGTATTTTAATTCTGGAAAACAAAGTCATTAGAAAATAAACCTGGACTTGCAGGGAGTTAGAACTTCAGTCTGGATGAAGCAACTTCCCTGAAAAGTGGACTCTTTAAATTCTATCACTTTATCTGCAACTTTTGAGAGCAGATGAAAAGAGAACGAGCCTTTTATTATTCTATACCTAATTAATGCTCAGAGCTGGGAAATGGCACCTGTGTCTTTGTGAATTTGTTGTTAAACTTCACGACGGGCTTTGTTTCCTAAATGAAACCCCTGCTATCCCAAACCTGCTTCCCAAAATTGCCATTTGTGCCGCGGACCTGGCGGAGCCGCGGCCGCGCCGCTAATTACACGCGTGGAGGCAGCGACAAAAGGAGACCTTTTCCATGAAAACGCCCGTGCCGGCCAGCCTCCTAATCAGATTCCAAGGAATTGAACTTGCAGAAAGTTTGTGCTAGCCTTGTGGATTTTCATTTCAGATGTTGTCAACTCAAGGGCATTTGGACCAATCAATATCTGTCTGTCTTCTCGCACAGAGAAAGTTGGCTATTAGAAAAGAGAGGCTTAGAGCAGGCTCAGCCAATACCATTAGCCCTTGCCTAAGGGCAGTTGTGGCCGTGTGCCGGGGTAGGCACCTGCCCCCTCCCCTCCCCCACCATTAAGAAGGCCACTGGGGATGTCATTTGGACATAGCGGGCAAAGAGCACTTCTTTATTCTTTCTCTTTTTTACACCCAGACTTCACCAAAAATCAATAAATCTGTTCTTTGCTTATTTTCAGAACTTTACTTCAATATAAGCAAGGACTTTCCTTCCAGCTACAAACTCCAGTAGCACCAAGTCAGGGATTTTTTTTTTTTTTTTGTGTGTGTGTGTGTATTTTTTTATTTTCCTTTCTCTGTTCCAATTTGAGAGATAATTGGAAATAATATCTACTGTTTCTTCTTTTCCCTGCTAAAGATTTTTTAGAAGAAAGACCTTGATCTGCTGACTCTTTTCATGATTCAGCACTTGATTTTTCTCTCCTTGCTCTGCTTTTATTTATAATGATTTTAAATGATCAGGGAGGGAAGTGATACATTTCTTTGTTTTCCAATCAACAAATTTTTCACCATATTGAATTAGGTTTTGCTATTTTCTGTGTCAAGGCACTATTAGTGACACTGCTCTTGATAATTCTTTAAATATGAGCAATCACCCTTCAATTTTAGGCAGCATTTCTGTATGTGTGAAGCAGGAATATATTCTGGGAAGGCATCCAGCCTATGCATGAATGCTGTGAGAATTTTTTTAAGATACATTTTTGAGTCTACTCTTTCTCTGAAATAACTAAAGAAAAAAAGGTAAAATAAAGATTATTAGCTCAGTGACCAAACCAAGTGGCAATGGGCTTAAATATGGATGGTAAAAAACCTGGAAGACATGCCAGTAAATTGTCACTGAAAGGATATTCATTGAGAAACTGATGGCAGAGGACAAAGGGAGAAGGTAAAAGCAGAAATCTAGTTGATTTGGATGGAGAGGAAAGAACTGTAAAGATGGTCCACTAAAAAATAAACCAAACAAAAAGCAATCAAACAACAAAAAACCCAAACCAAAACAAACCCATATGAAACAGTTTGGAGGGAAAAATGTAGGACTAAATCTTGAAGACAGAAAGCGTTTTGGTCAAAACATGTGCTGGGAGTGAGTGGTAATAATTTTATTTAGCAGGTGTTACCAGAGGTCTTCATGCCGAGATTTATTGGATGCACAAACATTGTCATTTTGGCTATGAGAAGTGAGAATGGACAAAGCTCCTGAAAATGGGAGTACCCCACCCTCTGCCAAACAGTCTGATCACGTAATGCATGTCTCAGCCAAATTCTACCCCTTCTACTACGGGATTATATTTATCTCAAAAAATTAAGGAGCATTGTTTAGATAGAAAGACTAAGATTTACCTCAAATAATTTAGTGAAGTGGGTTGAGACCCACTGCAGACCTGGCCTGAAACCATCACCTTGCTGAATTCCCATAAATATAGAATTTGAAACTTAGGGAATACCACAGGATGAAGATTCTTTTTAGCTGGGTTTGTACCACAGAAATGCAAAGAATTAAAATGAAAGAGGATCAAATCACATGAAGTCATGAGTGGAAAAAGGTTGGGTGATGTTCCACTGAGAAATTCAGCATTTTTTGGCTATTTCACTCAAATAGCAACCAAAGAATGTTGCTATTAAATATTCTTCAAGTGACTTGTGGGAGTTTTTTAAGGTTCAAAGATTTCCATCATCCAAAGATGTCACAGATAGTTTTGTGATGGGGGAACAGGCTGGAAGTTCAGCCAAGATCCTCTGGAGGTGAGGGGTAAAACATCTAGGCTGCTCAGCCATGGCCCCTTGTGCTGGTTTGAGTTTGAATGGTTTAATTGACACTTTACCTGCTTTAAATCACCAGCAAGGTCCAACAGGACAGTCAGGACCAGGAAGCCTTCTCCTTCTTTCAGGGGTGATCTGGAATGTGGATGAATTTCCATGAGGAATGGGAAGAGCCTTGCAGCTGGATTCCCCCAGAAGATGTCAGGATTCAAGGAGCAGAGTGAACGTTACCCCAGAGCAGGTCAATGAGTAGGAAAGGGGCTTTTACCTGAAGATTTCCATATGGTTTGTAGCTATAAATGGATTTCATGATAATATGGACTAATTTCTAAAGTGTCTTTTTAACACAATTTTGGGGTTTGAAACTTTTTCCCTTTCTTTTTTTCCCCTTCTCTTTTTTCCTGTAAAATGCACAAAGGTCAAGTTTAGGGCTCCTCTCCCAAGCTGGCAGGACTCCTGCATTTCCAAGTGCTCCTGCTTGCTGCTTCATTGAAAATAATATTACTGTGCTAAACAACATCATCTTGGAATCACTTATGGGATTTAGTGGTGTTTAAGGGATGAAGGCCAGGATACTGCACAGTGAAAACCTCCAGTGCAAAGAAAATAAGGTTCATTTCTTATGAACCCCTTAAACAGCTGCACTTCATTCAATGAATGCATATGGAAAAAAACGCACAGGCAAAATTTAATTTACTACTGATGTTGTAATGACTTGGTAGGATTTTTTGAGACTGATGAGTCTGAAGGTAGATTTTGTGGCTACTTAATCTCAAGAGCTGGAAATATTTCTTTATTTAAGTGAGGAAATTTGTTATGCAACCAAGTGATTATTCATTGTATGGATTATCATTTGGAACTAGAGCAAGATCCTTTCTTTTTGATATTTAAATGGAAAGAAAATATAAATAGCATGTCCTTTTCAAAACAAACAGTTCAAAATGACTGGTCAATACCAACTATTAAAATAACTCAGCCAAGTTCCTTAGCTAGATTCCTACATCATTAAACTCTGAGGAACTTTGGTTAGGGAATTTTTGACTAATTCTATTGTGGAGTTAAGATCCATGAGCTGGGTAATTATTACAAGGTCCAAAGTATGGACCCACTGTCCTGCCAGTGCTGTGATGGGCATTTCCACATTTTTTTTAAATCCCACACACTCATCTGTCCAAAGCTGTAGGATGTGGAACAATAGGTATAAAATAAATTCTATAATACTTAAAAAATTTGTTAAGTCTCCTTAAGAAAAAAATCATTATAGGACACCTCTTGTTCTGCTATTCACATTATTTCTCATAATCATTTCACCAAATTCTTTCCATTAGGTGCATAGAGATATTTAAAAAAATATATATTTATATAAATATCCTTCTGTACTATGGAACTTCGTGCTCCTGAGTTAGGAATTTGATTGTTACCTCTGGCATTAGAAGAGAAAAAGTACCTGAAAGTTAATCTCTGACTTTCTTAAGCTCAGATATATCCAAAATTAAAATAACAAAGAGTACAGAAGAGTTTTAGAGTATTAGAAAAGTTCATGAATGAAAATGGTTGTCTTCTGCTCATACTTCACATCCCATTGCAACAGAGCATTTATGGCTGAAGGAAACCTCAATAATTGTGTAAATTAGAAAGTCCTACTTAGGAACTTAAGTTGTAGAAAATAAATGTCATGAATTTGTCACAGTCTGCTCACAGGCTCATTTTGTGAAGAAGCAGCTTGGCCTTGCCTAAACCAACTGGAATTCAAGCTACAGCAGAAAACGCACAAATACTTTCCAGGACACGCTTTAAAAATAACGCAGGTTATTTTTTCCTTGGGATATTCAGAAATTTCAGCATTCACAAGGCACGGGGACGGGGACAGATGAAGCGTTGGGGATGCAAAAACTCCCTCAGTCCGTTTTGCCAGACTGGTTCCCTTTTTTAACCGTGGAGCAGCCAGGGGGATGAACACATTTTCCTGTGGGCTCCCCAGTGTCAGCAGTGGAGCACATTAGTGTCACTTGTGGCTGCAGCGTCCCTGGTGTGGGCGCCTGTCTAATGGGCAGTGGTGGGAGCTGCAGACATCAAACCCCTGAGCTGGAGCCCATCAGGCAGCGAGCGGCGGATGTGTCAGCTCCGGCTTCTTTGCGGAAAATGTTTCTCCTCGTCTCCAGCCCCGTTGCTCCCACTGAGTGTGCATGCCAGCTTTAGTGCCTGCTCCACTTATTTCAGGTATTTTTGTGTCAACAGCCTGGTAACAGTCTTAAACTGTCTCTTTTTTTTTTTTTTTTGCTGACAGGGGTAGGAAATATTCTTCTTTGACCAAATCCTGACTCTTCCTTCTTGTTCAGGTAAAACTAGTTGGAAAATCTCTGACTAGAACAAAGAATTGCACTTCCAGCTTGCTTCACACGAACACTGCAAAAAAATTAGAGATGTGAAGTTTTTTTAAATACTATGACCCATCATCGGCCTCTAAGACACAAGAGGAATCCATATCTTAGAATTTGTAAAGACAAAATAAATAATTTTCCATAACCACAGCATTTTACTTTGGCAAAATGGAGCAAAGGTAATATTTAATTTGCTTATTTACAACATTAATTAAAATATTATAGTTCTGATTTTTTTAAAAAATGTATGTTGCTGTTTATTGTGACAAATATTTGAAATCTCAGCGCTCAGTTCTCAACAGAGCTCCTTGGTGTGTTTCAGAGCCTCACACAGTTAAAATTATTCCATTAGGCTATTAAAGCATGGAATGTGCAACATGCCTTCCACCTCAAGGCATTTCTCTGCTCATTTTTATCTTTTTGGATACCTGTAGCTTCCTTTCTGCACAAACATTTTACTGCGAGCGTTCTCTCGGATCTGCCAGTTAACTTCCCCTTGAAGCCCGGTGGCCTTCTCTGCTCTGGTGGTCACTCATCTCGGCCCTCTCAGATCTCAGAAGGGGGTGGCAGCAACACACTGAATGAAATATCAAGCAAATTCCCATCAAATGGCAGCACGACCCCCCCAGGTAACAAGCAGACGTCAGGTGTGAAACCGTCCTGTCCCATGACTCGTCCTTCTCGGCGCGGATGGCGCCAAGGCGCCTTTTCCAACCTAATTCAGAGCAGTTCAGTGCCATCCCTTCCCAGATCCCTGTGTTGGGGTTCTTAATTAGCAATGCAGTGCTAGGTAGGTGATGGGAAGGGAGAGGGGAAGAAAGAGCCGGCAGAGAAGAACTGTTTTATTGATGCCGGTAGTCTGGGCTAAAGCACAGCTCCTGCTGCATTTCTTCCAGCAGCGCGAGCTGAATCTTTTCCCTCATTTGATACAGTGACCTCTCAAGTGCATCATTGCCCTGAGGGCTGAGGGCAGTCCAGCAACTGTTAAACCCCTTGGGTTGATAATCTTCTCCCACATTTGCCCTTAACACCAGACATACCACCATTAGCTACAGCTCCACTGGTGCTCATTAGAGCCGATCAATATAGACTAACATAAAGAATGCTGCTGCGCCTTCTGTTATTTTTCAGTTACTGCAAATTTACAGACTTTTCACCTACAATGCGAGGCTTTGCTGCTGTGCTATGTAAAAAAGAGGATTTGAGACTTAAAAAAAAAACAAACAGCAGTTTTTATTAGATGCCTAAATGTTATTTATCCTGATGCTCAAAATACCTCGTTACTAGAGAGCGGATGGGAGATGTTCTGCACTAAATTCTCTTTGGATTAAGTTGCCATGAAATCACAACTTTTGTAAAAATCACAGCAGCTGGACTGGCAAACGAAACCAAGCACATTTTAATATGAGAGAGTGTCTTAGACAGCAAAGCCTGTGCAAGTGTTTTCATGAACTTGGGCTGGTATTTTTAAGCCCACTGGCCATGTCCATGTTCTTTGCAGGTGGACAGGGGTTGTGTGGCCAGCTGAAGGTCTATACATTGAAGGCATATATGTAGAGTGGTTCCAGCACTGCAGAGTACCACCAGCAGGTGTTGCCAAAGATCATAGCAAGAACAGCAACAATTAACAAATATATCATTCTTTTCCCACGTTTTAACCCAAAGAGTCTCTCACTGATCATGATAGGAAACAAAAAACTGAATCTAGTAGAAAAAAGGGCATAAAGATCAACTAACATCTATTAGACATTTTACAGGGAATAATACACAAGTGTTCAATTCATTGGGAATTGGAATTATAAGTATTTTTAGTTTTCATTTGCATTTGCCAAAAGAAAGATCAAAAATCTTCATTGGATTTGCCAGATCAAAGCGCCACGCAAATATAAAAGTTGGGATTTCTCCTGCTTTGTTCAGTCCTTTTGGTCATTCAAATTTTATTATTGTGTTTGGGATATAAAGCAAGGAAAATACAGCCTCTGACCAACTTCAAGAACATATTAATAAGATAGAAAACACAGATTTTATTCAGTACAAAGACAAGTATCCCTTATCATGGATAAACTCAGCCACTCCATCAAATAGGGTGGTTAAATGGGTATAGAGAACATTAAAAATACTGACAGGCCTTTGAATTCCAGTGAATCAAGGATAATAAAGCCTCATCCATACCAAGTCTTTCCATATTCCTAGGACTTAAGGCCTCCTGTATCTTACTCAAAATGGTGCCTTAAAGAGATCAACGTCAATTGCTGAGTGAAAAGGAATTCTGAGCTCTCTATTTGAGCTGAAAAAGCAGTAAATGCTAAATTTTACCTGTTTTCTTCAACAGCCTTCAACAGCTTAACTTTTGCCATCGTTCTCCAGTGTTTGAGGGATTAAATACTTCTGTTGAATGACTTATTTAGTTGGGACCTTTCTGAAGAGCTGGAAGGGTACAAGGATTTCACTTGTGGAACGTGGGATTTCTCAAAGTCCATTAAAGCACCTTTAGCTGGAGAACGACACAACTTCTCCAGATGCCTCCTTTGCTTTAGTGGGCCTATTTGCATCTTAGGTATTACTTAGTTTGAGTAATGTGGTAGGACTGAGCCCTTGATGAGAGGCTGATTAATGAAATCCGTTCTGCTGGCTGAACATAATGGAAAATGTGATTCTGTTGGCTTCTAGGGGCTGAAATTCATCTCCATGCAAACGACACCCATTTTATGGATGTCATAAGCCTCCTACTATCCTTCTGCTTTGATGGGGATTTCATCTGGTGAATGGGAGGGTGGTTGTTACATCCATTAACGTTGCTAAAATGTACCCAGTAAACCCATGGCTTGTGACTTTGCCTCAAGTTGGAGTCTTCCCTTCAGGAAGAACTTGGATAAACTTGAGGGAAAATAATCAGTGAATGGAACCTAAAAAGAACCCAGAAGATTTTTGTAACAGCACGATGTTTAGAAAAAAACCACCCCAATAACTTGATTTTTAAACTTTTAGTGAAAGAAAAGTGGCAAAATCTCTTGGTATATAACTCGATCAGTTAAATCATGGCAGGTGAATTCTAATTTGCATCTTTCTCACTCAGCTTGCTGTTGTCAGTGCTCTTAATTCATACTCTGCTAAATTAATGGCTGCACGATCCCAGTTCTCCTGTTTATTTCCCTGTAAATCTTGTCCTTAAACTTCTGGTCAATGGGCTTCGAGTTTCTTACCTCTCCCACGATGAGGACAGAAAAGAGCCATATTTTCCAAAGCTTTTTTGCAAATTCCCTCCAACTTTTCCAACATTCACTTTTCCAGGCGTGGGATCCAGGGGGGAGCAGATATTTCAGCACTGGGTTCACAAATCTGGCTGACAGCAGCAATAATTCCTCACCACACCTCTGGATAATCCATTATTTTCAATAATATCACAACACGGAACCGAGAGCCACTGTCCAATTGAGAGTAATATATTGTATGTTTGGATCAACAGGGAAAGGTTTTTAGGAATTTTCTCTTGTCAGAGCTGGATATATATTCCAAACCTTAATTATTGACCAAATTGGCACTTCAAGCAACAATGTCTTTGGCTGTAAATTAGCTGGTTTTAATGGTCTGCAGCAAGGCTTTCAATATCCTCTTTAGTGCCAAGTTTGAATGATGGAACTCACTATATGTGCTGACACTTTTTATTCTTAAACACCTAACGTGCAATCCGTTCCCGGGAGTTTTAAAGGGTAAGATAAAATGTCAAAATTGTTCAAAAGTATCATGTATATTTTTTACTCAGAAAGTTACATACTCAAAACTCTAATCAGTCCACCTGGATTTATGAAATCCCTTGTTATTGTAGCGGTGTGAAAACTGGACTAGAGATAAAGAAAATGGTATTTTTATAGACTGGTCCTTGGAGATGGGGCTGCTCCTCTGTTGTCAATGTAGGCCAAAGTGCCAGTGGGAAGTGCAGTACATGACCTTAGTCAATTAGCAGGGTCTCCTTAATCTCTTGGGATTACTTTGATCTGCAATATCAAGTCTAACACCTTAATGAAATTTTACAGATAGTCACAGAAGACATCCATGTAGTGAAAAAACAATTTCATTTTATACCTAAACTCCTAACACATGCTTAATAATTCCCCAGAAGGGAAATAATAACTATAACCATATTCAACATAAATTTCTCTTTTTTTTTTTTTTTCACGCTGTGTTTATGGCTGAGAAAAACAAGATTATAATAGACAGGACTTTGCTTGTGAAAACAGGGAACACATCGAGCTGCTGATTCACATTTTTCTTGTGGAAAACATGTTCTTTGTTGCTGTTGCATTTTAAATCTCCTGAAATAATGGTGGTGTGCTAAATCTTAATTGTATTTTTTTGTGTGTGTGTGAATACAGTTCTGTCTTATTCACACATATATGAGATTTCAGATATATCTGAAATATTTATATCAGATGAATTTCAATATGGAATTTCCATAGCATAACACTCCTGATTTGTGTATTCAACCCTATCTATTTTAAAATTTGTCCTTATTCAAAACTTGTCACAGGTCTGGACAGTTTTGGTGGAGTTAACTGGACAACCTGGCCCAATTTTAATTATTAAGTATAATATTTATTGTATTAATTATTATATAATTATTAAGTAACCATGTGACAAAAAAAATTTGACTGTGTGTAGATTTTGTTTATTTTTGTCTTCTCTCAGACTATTTCAGCTGCAGGTCTTGCAGCTTGAAAGATATACAGAAATGCTGTAGTGGGAATTTTATTTTTTGGGAAAGAGCTCCAGGATTCCCTTCTCAGAGGTGAAAATGTTACATGATTCACATTGTCCTGGAGAAGAGGGGAGGGAGCAAAGGATGGGGTTTAATTAGGCCACAGCTTTATTAACTGAATTTGTCCTGGAATTATGCAGTGCTAACTCACTGTGGTTGCTTCTTTCCTTCCTGGTGGTTTGTGCCACCATCAATGCCACCCTTCTGGGTGACCCTTGGGGGAGAATGCCAAGGTTTGACCTTTTCCTCTCTGCTGATTCTTGCCTTCACCCTGAAGATGGAAGAAGTTTCTCTCTGCAGTCTTCAGCGCATCCTGCAGCATCTGGGGAGAAGGTCCTGCCTCCACCCTCATCTCCAGCTTCCTTGCAAAATCCCAAACCATCTTCAGCTGGGAATTACACTGTCATTTTGGATACCTGGTGGTGAAAAAGCAGAGGAGAAACCTCTGCAGCTGCTGTGGGACAGCTTGGCTGCGATTTTGGGAGGTACCCAGGGGTGCTGTGGGACAGTGGGGTGGTGGTGGCCGCTCTTCTCTGCCCCTTGCAGCACCAATCCACATGGGAAAGGTCTTGGGCAGAAGAAGGAGGATTTCTACACTCCCTGTATGTCGGATCTCAGGATCTCAGTCCTGAGGTGCTGAGCCACCGAGACCCTTGGGGGGCTCGGGAGTCCTGGAATGTTGCCAGAAGTGTCTGGTGGCTGCACTTTGACCCTACACAGGATGAGGATAGGAGGACTTCACCGGGGTGAATGGTGAAGGGATTAGTTAATTAGAGAGTGAGACACAGGGTTTAGGATTTATGTACAGGGGGGTTTAGAGAAGTAAGATGGAGGAATTGGGGCGTGTCCTGTCCTTCTTCTTCTTCTTCTTCTCCTCCATCTTCTTTGGCCATGGTGGCACCTTTGGATTGGTTATTACTGAGAGTACACCGAGTAATAAGAATAAATGGTATTGGGGAAAAATGATAAATATTGTACACGTAACAATGGGTATAAAGATAGGTGGCTGCCCGGAGGGCAGACAGTGTGCTCATGGCTGGCTGCTGAGCAGAGCTCTGTTCGGCTGAAAGAAAATCTTTTAGATAAACAATTAATAAACATAAAAACCGAAAGAAGAACTGAAGCCTCTTCTCGTCCTTTGATACACGGGCTGCCCCAAGGCCACCTCGGGCCTTTCCAGGCCCCTCAAACAGCCGAGATAACCGGACACCTGTACACATGCAGGAACCCACTGGAGCTGATTGGATGCTTCCTAGGAGGAAAACAATGTGGATGTGGCCATTCCTGCTGTAACCACAACCTGAAAATTGCAGCATTTCGTTCTCTGCTGTTGGTGCTCCCAGGGCAACCCCTCTGTTACCCAAGGCATTTCACCAAGATCATTTTTTTCCTTGGGATCTGACCTCTGGTCCTGAGGCAAAACACGAGCTGGATTTAAAGTGGGATTTTGCCAGAGTGAGGGCTCCAAGTTTCACCATGGCAGCTCAAGAATTCACATAATCCTAGAATAATGGGATCTTGGATTGGTTTGGGGTGGGAGGGACCTTAAAACTCACCTGTCATGGGCAGGGAACTTTCCACTAGACCAGGTCTCTCCAAGCCCCACCAAACCTAGCCTTGGATACACCACGTTTCTGATGCTCCACATGGAGAATTTACCAATCCAAAATTAGTTTTGATTAGAGGAACCAGAGATGTTCAAGAGAACCTGCTTATAAATTGCTTTTTGCAGTGAAATTAAGGTTTATTGCTGAGTGTCTCATGGCTTGCACCAGCTCTGCTTTGCAGTTTTATCCCTGGTTTTGCCCCTTGTCCTTCTACAGCCAAATAGCAAAACAAAATCAGCTCTCCCTGTAGGCCCAACGAGTAAGATTTCAGTGTGCACAATTCAAGGGACAATCCCCACAGCATTTCCTGGGTTTTAATGCATTCAGTAAGTGTAAAAACCTGTTAAAATGGAGCAGAGTTGTAAAATGTGGCTCTGTACCAATTAACTCATGACGGATACTCGCGGCCATTCCGCCATGCTCTCCTCCAGAATCTGCTCCCCACAACCATAAAATGCCTTCCACGAGGCAGAGCAGGCACCAGCTTTGTCTTCATGCACATCTGTTGCATTTTTTAAAGGTAAAAATAAAGTCTGAATTTTTAAAATCTCAATTTTAATAATGCATGAAAAAGTGGAGCAGCTCTGCTTTATTTCCATCCAGGTCTCATCTTGCATCTCTTTCACCACTGCCAAATATTCCCAAAGTAGTTTCTATCCCCTCTGTCATTCCAGCTGCAGTGATGAGCTCCTGGAGACCAAGGTGAGCAGTGCCAAATCCTGGCATCCATCTCAGAATCCTGGTTTGAATTGGAAGAGACCAAAAATATCATTTAATTCACCTCTGCCATGGGCAGGGACACCTTCCACTGTCCCAGAGTGCTCCAAAGTCCACCCAACCTGGCCTTGGACACTTCCAGGGATGGGGCAGAGCTTTTTTGGCCCTCATTTTTCACAGATATCCCTGTGAAGAAAACCTCTAAGAGGAATTTTCATCAAAATATAGATTTGAAACAGGTGTGGGAAAAAGCAAATAGTAATTATCTCACTAATACTTTTATTTTTAGCTAATTTAGCAATTACAGCTTGAAAATTTAAATTGTTTTGACCAGTCTTTTTTTTTTTTAATCAAAGTATTCATAAATCTATCTTATTAATATTATTTGCCTTTTATTTCTAGGCTTCAAATTAGTATTTAACTGTGTGTGAGGTTTCGCCAGCATAAAGACTGAGGAGATTCTTCCTCAGGAGTTTTACATTTGAACAAGGAGTGAAGGGAAAGGGTGGGAGAGCAAGGAAACAACACCATGCCTGCTTTACCAGCAGAGAATTGAGTGTTTTAAAGATGAATTTAGGTAAAAATATAAATGAGCCCTGATTTTTGAACCCCTGTTCACTGTTTTCAGCTTAAAATCACACAGCAGAAGTGATTTTGCTGATACAGATAAATAAAAATATGGTTGCCCCCCTGCCCAGAGAGCTGCTGGAGCTTTATTTCCTCTTCTAGGGGACGTGATGAGACCCAGATGGGAGAAGGCAAAGCTCTCCTTAATGGCAGCTGATGTTTTCCTGGATGGAGCCAAATCGGAGCAGACAGCAAAGATCCTTATCTTAGCATGGGAAGCCTGACAGCAGAATATTTCTCTTGATTTCAGGATTATTTTGTTATGGACTCCAAAACTACACTCCAAAAATAACTCAGACTCATGTGTTTGCTGATGCCTGTGTGCTCCCCCATCGTCCTTGCACAGGTAAGTCCCAAATGCAGTTTTAATTTAAAATTGTCTCATGTAACAATAAGAAAGCTTTCAAATCTAAATATGTGACATCGCTGCATACAGGATTAAAAAAATCTATATTCATTGTGGAGGGGGGAAAAAAAAGGAAAATATTACAAAAGACCAAAAGCTCTAGGGTTCAAGCTAATTTTTCATCTTTTCCATGGGGAAAAACACTGGTAAATGTTAAGAAACACCCTTCAAGAACCTTTAATTTGTTTTTCACTCTCCGAGATATAGATTTTCTCCTTCCCATTTAAGTAAAAAAAAATTTCCTGTGGGTTTTTAGAGTCATTTGAGAAAATATATATATATATATATATATTTGTATATTTTTCCTTGCTTTCTAGCATAGCTTTGATTATGCTGTCAGAGCAGAGTAAGCAGAATTTGAGTTGTAGCCAGGTCCACTCATTTTTTTGTCTGCTGAGGAGGATTTTCCTGTAGATCACACAAATCTCTTGCAGGATCAGCTCCTCACTCCAAAATCTTGGTTTCATTGGTCAGTGGCAAATGGAACAGGATTGCCCAGCATGGATCAGGATGTTGCCATAATTATCCAGTATTTTGAAGTTATTTGCAATAAGATTAGGTAATTTTATTTTTATTTTATGCTCTGATGTTGCACTTATTAAATTGTTTTTGCTACTGTGGAGTTCAAGCAGATACAAAAGGATCCAGCCCTGTTTATCAGCAAAATAGGAAAAAACATTGGAATTGGAGCTTTATTCTGTGTTTTTGTGTGGTCCTAAATTAATAAAGACCTGAATATGCTTTTATAGGCACAGAAATATATATTTATAATGTCTATAAAAACATATAAATATGGATGTGATTGTATGTGCGTGCATAAGCTCCCTGTAATGAGGGAATCTATTAATAATACCAAGGATTTCAGTAAATTTATAATATTTTGCCTTTCCTAAACTGATAATTTCAAAATCATTAATTAAATTCATTAGTATAAATTAATCAAATGTATATTCAGAAAGGTAGAAGTCTTGGCCTCCACATTAATGAGTTCCACTTGGATATTTGGAAGCTGACCTGGCTTTGTTTTTTGGATTTAACCACACAAGTATTTGCAGGGGTGTGAGAAAATCAGCTTTACATTAATTATTCTCATCACTCCATGGTTATATCTGGAAATTGACCCCCTAAATGCTGGGATGCTGAGTGGGAATTACCCTTAATTACAGTGGCCAGTGGTCACTTGCAGGAGTCATGCAAGGCATAAAGAGCATTTAAACCGGACAAAAGGTTTGTGTGGACACTGTTCCATTGCTGGTGTGGGCTGAAGCGAGCTGGAAAAGCAAAATATAAATTTCCATAAGATAATCTTCCAGCAGGACTGTTCATATCCCTGACTCTGGATATCTCACCCTGTCAAGCACAGCTAAAAACACTCAGGAATATAAAGTGCAGCAATTATTGCAAAAGTTCACTCCTGGTAGTTCCAAACCATGCCGTAAGCCCTGAGCATGACATGACAAAGCCAGGCCTGGATATTTTTCCATTCATTTTCTTCGATGCATTTATTTGATAGCTGGGGGTTTGAGTTGGGAAAGCCATTTTTATAAATCCTCATTATAATTTTAATAGAGATTTTTTGGAAGGGTTTTAAAATTACAAGGAAAAAAGCCTCAACCAAGAACTTTGTCTTCATGCCTGAAATGATGCCGTCAGTGAAGTCAGTGGCAAAACTATGGATGTCAAGAGTTGTAGGATTTGACCTCTGGGCTTGGAGCTGAGTTGGCAAGAAAGAATAAATAAATCCTGCAAAATGATATATGAACTTTACAATCTGTGCCTCACGTCTTAGGCAGGCAATACAATAAAATATCCTAAAATCTAGTCCTGGCTTTTTCTATTGAGCTAATTTGTAGTCAAGACAGCTTAGTTCATGTTCTTGAACATGCTGAATAAGCTGAGAGGTAAAAAATTATCAGCAGTGTGCATTTTAAGGACTTGGACCAAACCCTTTCAATGTCAAACTGCACTGGATCAAGCCCAAACGTGCTCCTCAATAAAAACCCAGGTTTCTTCAAAATTTGGCCTTATTCTGCTTTTTGCATGGGGTTTGAGTAATACCAAATTGGTACCTTTTAGAAGATCTTTCAGAATGCATTATTTGGTTTTATTATCAAAAATAACCTGTAAAAAGTTTTTCTTTATCTCTGTACCTGCAGAAAAATTAACAAATTTTGTTTTGATGAAAAGAGAAAAAAAATAGAAATAGAAATAGAATAGAATAGAATAGAAACAGTAAAAAAAAAGAAAAAAATAGAAAAAATTGAGGCTAAATTGGTTTCGTTGAAAAGATTTAGTGAGTGACAAGGGGTGATAATGCCCAAACCCTTGCAAAGCATCCCTGCATCCTCCCAGTCGTGTTGCAATCGATCCTGTCCATCCAAGGCAGTTTGTGGAAACCCTTTTCCCAAGCAGCCGTTTCATCTGCTCGTTTATCCCCAGCCTCCCTGGGTGTGAGTGTTCTGTGCAAGGCCAGCTCCCAGCGCTCTTCCCACATTTAGCTCCCCGCTGGCAGGTGTTAGAAACCCTCCCGTCCTCAAATTTTGTGTATTCTGGTCAGAGGAGCTGTCTGCTAAGGGGGCAGCGAGGGACCCACCCCAACCACGCCTGGAGGGCTCGTTTGGCCATCGCTGGATTCCAGCAGCATTCCCAAGGAAGTCACCGTGGGGTTCATCTGCTCTGCTCTTCATGTACTCAGCAACGAAACACGGGGGAAGGTTTGGATCCAGCTTGGAAAAAAGTAATTGGTAGTGGGAAAAGAAAAATGCTGATGTTGGGTTAACCCCCAAATTACTGCAGAGGGAAAAGTGCCAAAAGCTGCATCCCCTGGATCTTGGAGATGCAAGAGCTGGAGGGCCCTTAGAGTTGTCCCAGAATCCTGGAATGGGTTGGGTTGGAAGCCTCTGAGGCAGAACAAGCTCTGGGTCTGCACCAGAGACTGGGGTGAAGGGGAGGGAATTGCAGCCCTCAGGGAAACAGGAGCAGCCTTTAAATCTCCTGCAGCTCTCAGCGCTGCAAAACACGAGCAGGTGATGGAATCATGGACTGATTTGGGATTTTAAAGTTCACCCAGTGTCACCCCAGCCATGGCAGGGACACCTCCCACTGTCCCAGGTGCTCCAGCCCCAGTGTCCAGCCTGGCCTTGGGCACTGCCAGGGATCCAGGGGCAGCCACAGCTGCTCTGGGCACCTGTGCCAGGGCTGCCCACCCTGCCAGGGAACAATTCCCAATTCCCAATCTCCCATCTAACCCTGCATCCTGGCAGTGGGAACCCATTCCCTGTGTCCTGTCCCTCCATCCCTTGGCTGATAACAAACTTTATATCCTGGGGACATTTCACTCATAACTAATTTTTGATAGCTGCTGTAATTCAGACAATTCAAACTGAGTCAGCAAAACCCCTAATTTTTGATGCTCACAGGGTCGGTCCTGATGATCATTCTTGGCCTTAAAACCTATGAAATATCCTGTCCTGCTGGAAAATCCTGGTGTGCAGCACTACTTCTCCGTGCCAGGAAGGTTCCTCCTTCCCCTCAGCCCACTCAGCAGCTCTGTACCAAACCCTGCAAGCGCACCAGGGCTGAAATGTGGGAATGAAAAGGAAGTTTTCTGGCAGGCAGCCTCTCCTCATGAAAGGCTTTGGGATGGCTCTGCTGGGAGGTGAGTGGCTGCAAGGCCAGGGGCTGTGCCAGGCCCAGCATTCCCCCAGTTCCTGCCCAGGTTGAACCCAGCCAGATAACAAAGCCCCTGGGCTGCAGCAGCATCCCAGCCCTGCCGTGAGACAACCAGGGAAGATTTCCTGGCATTCACCTTTTTTTATTCAGTTGGCCACTACCTTTTTTTTTGTCTCCAGAAGCAAAACTGGCCCCCAGACAAATCTGTGGCAGGGTACCAAAGCCAGGAACATTAAAAGGAGCAAAAGGAAAGCCAAATTGCTCGTGGAAATCAAGATTGCTTGCATTTTCTTTTGCCATGGGAAGGCAGAGCTCTCTGTGCTGCGAGTGATTCTCGGTTTAAGGACAAACAGAGCAAAGATTGCCAGAACTAGTGGCTGTGGGCAGAAATTTTTATTCTATTATTATATTTTTAAAAAGCTCAAATCATAAAAGTGCATCCCTGGAAGGTGGAGAAAGGCTTCCAAAGTTCACTGACTTCCCAACCCTGACAGGGATTCTCCTGATAATGGCACAGCAGGTCCACAGTGGCAAAGCCTAATTGACAAAGATCAAAATCTAATTTGGATAACACCAGGAGCCGAGGGGGTCATGCTCCAAATAGTGCTTGAGCCACAACCAGCCGTGTTTGTCATTTCACGGGGAAAATGCAAAAAAGATCAGCCCAGGTCCCCAAATGAGGGAGATGCCAATAATATTGAAAAGCAGACACAGGAAGAAGCCTTGCTCCTGAGGGTGCAATTACCGGGGCTGTGATGTGAAATGATAAAAAAATATTAAGTAGGTTTTAATGTTGTAACAAAGGGTGGCCCTGCACTGGGCATAGGGATAGGGGAGGAAGATCCTTGGGGCACCCAGATGAAAAATAATACAAGTGTAGCTATTAGCAGAGCACTTCATGCCAGTGAAATTCCTCACTGGGAGGAATATTTCCTTACCTGGAATTTAGGTCACTTTTCCTCGGAAGAAGCAGTTGTTATTATTATCTATTAATTCCTTGAAAGGAATTAGACTAACCTGGTCTGTGGCTTAAAATTAAAAAAAGAAAAAAGGAAAAAAAAAAAAAGCAAAACCAAAACCATCTGCTGAGGGGTTTTGTAGGATTTTTCCATGTGTTCTGGGGTATTTCAGTAGCTGTGCTGTGTGCTCTGGATCCCAACTCTGATAAACCAGGTTAGCATAACTGAGAGAAGTTATTCACAGAATATTCACAGAGAATTCCTGAGGTCTTTTTCTGTGGATTTCCACCCCAACAATTAAAAATCTAACACAAAATCCTATAGGGTTCCTTTTTATCTTCAGTGTAGTTTGATGGCAATAAATAGAAGTTTTAGGTAAATTTTGTGCCCTCCTTATAATTTCTAATGAGTAAATGCAATATTTGACTCATCCATTTTCTCTCTTGCAGCTTCTGTGGGATTTTCCTCACTCCTCACTTTTTCCTGTGAGTTGTATTTAATTTTCCCATTTAAAATTTGCAAATTACAGCAGAAGAGAAATAATTTCAAGACCTTTCTCTGCACTGGGATAGAATTCATGTAGGTGCAAGACAGCCAAGGTACTGCTGGCCTTTGAGACTGTGATAGTCATTGGAAAATGTACAGTAAACAGTTTTATAAAAGAGATTTTAATGAAAAAAAAGGAAAATAATTCCATAATGGACAGTGAGAAGGAGGGTGCTTGAAGGAAAATTGGGGCTGAGCTATGAGGCAAGTTGGGGTTGGGATGGTGATCTGTTTGTGTTACATTTTTAGTTTATATGTGATTTATATGTGATTTGAGATTTTTGTATTTTGGGATATTGGGATTTCATATGATTTATTAAAGTGGTTGAGGTGACTTAGGAGCATGAGCTCCAATGACTCTGCTCACAGGCACTGATGGAAAAATGGCATTGCAGCTGCCTGGGCACCAGCCCATCCAGAGATGGCTCTTCCTCGTGCTGGCATTAAAAACCCAAGAAAAAGCAGAGTTTTAGCTTTGTCTTTTCATTATCTCTGCATTTTTCCTTGCTGGTTTCTCACTGGAGGGTGATGGTCTACATGGCACAGGTTAGTGGAGGTGGGAGGTGGATTCTCAGTGTGATCTACAGCTTGTCGTGCTTGTCAGGGCACTGCTGAGACATAAAGATCCTTTTCATGACAAAAAAATGAATGATTTTTATATCCTCAGAGGTGAAATCAAACCAATCCCATTAATTTCAATTAAAATGTTACCTGTCTCCAGCTATCTCCTTTTTTTTGCTCGCCCTCAAAGACTGTTTAGGGATGGGAAAAATGAAATATTAATGCATTCTATAAATAATATGTGTGAGGTCCACGGGGACACAGAACCCCCACATCATTAGTTAAATTGATCTTCCTCTTAGATTTTGCAGGAAGTCGGGGGGTTTTGTGGCTTAGTTTTCAGGAAAAGTGGTCAAACCTGGGTTCAGACTGCAGCAAAATCTGAGATTTTTGCTGCTGCTCCTTTTTTCTGGATGCTTTAGACATTGGGCAATGTCACAAGTTTCAGGAGAGATGCCATTAACCTGTACTCATGCAATGAATTCTGCCATTCTGAATTTCCAGGAGTAAGGAAAAGGAGATTGTGACTTTTAAGAAAGAATAATTGTCAAAACAGAGTTTATGTCTGCTGCAGATAATTCCTTGCGCGTTGTGGTTATAAAGAACTTCCTGTAATTCACAGAACCACAGAATGGTTTGGGTTGAAGAGACGTCAAGATCATCCAGTTCCAGCCTCCCTGCTGAGGGGTTTGCTCTCCAAGGGCAATATTTTGTGGAATTCTTGCAGAAATTTCAAACACCTGTGACCATCCCATGGTGAGAGCAGCTTTGAACAAAGTGAAAGCTTCACCTGCTGCAGGTCCCTCTTGAAAATAAAGCCCAGTGTCGTTCCTTCCTCCTTCCTGGAATGCAGCAGAGGAGCTTTTCCCTTTTATTTTTATTTTTGTGTGCGTGTAATAACACAAAGTCACTGCATGAGCAAGCAGCAATGTTTATTAATAGAGATCTCCAATTTTGGAGTCTTTGGTAAATTGAGAACACACTGAGAAAGAATCTTATCGCTCGAATCGTAGGAAATCCATTTCCAAGTTGTCTGTTTTTCATCAAATTAAAATTAGTTTCATGGGAATATGAGGAGGTTTTTATAATTAGATAATGGAAATTTGCCTAGGTTATCTTCCACTTATTTGGGTGGAACATAAATAACAGGAATGTCACGTCATGCCAGTGTTTACTCATCTAACTCAGCACAAATCCTGGGTCAAGCAAAGAAGATTTGGAAACATTTCAGGGCTTGTTGCTTAGAGACCATTTTTAACCACGGGAAGGATTTCACTGGAATCCAGGGCTGCAGAGTGGAAAACCTGAAAATTGCTGATTTTTGGAAGGGACCTCGAGGACCATCTGTTTCCAACTCCCCAGCCATGAGTAGGGGCATCCTCCACCAGACCAGGTTGCTCCAAGCCCTCAGGTGAAACATTCCAAGGAGTTATCCATCAATGTTCCCATTCCCCACCCCATGGAGAGGTGGGATGGGGAATTATTTGGACATATTTCTCATTTTCAATCAAACCTAGCCAGTAATCAGTACATTTTGCTTTGGATTTTTAAAAAAAATTAACTATTATAATCATCTCTACTTTCTCACCTCTCCATTCCTGTATTGAATATCGAATCCACATGGTTTAGGTGGAAATTCCTGAGGTTTGGAGCCAATTCCAGTGGGGTATTGGCAACAACTGGTGCTGTTGACTCTCTCATTGCAGGATATGGTGTAATGGAGACAACATATAACATCACATCCCTTGCAGAAAACTGTGATGTCAAATCCCAATTATCCCGACTGTTTTCCTCCTCAGACTTTCAAAGGTCCATTTTTCAGTCATCTCACTTCTCTCACACATGAAATCTAAATCAATTAAAATCAAATTTGCAGTTGGCTGAAGTGGGTTTGCTCATGCTCCCACCAGGCATAGCTCTCCAAAGATGTGTGTGTGACCATTTCTTTCCAGGTGCACTGGATTCTTTGCCTGAAAATGAGGAAATATCCTGATAGGAAGGAATTTTTTCCTGAAAATGGCTGAGAGCTGGAATTCATACAGGGGAATCTTGCAAACCACAACCAACCCATTCAGCTCTTTAAATAAAGGGGAAAAATTCTGCATCAGTGACTGAAGAGACAAATTAAAGCAACCAGGGAAAGAGTATGTCCTGCATCATCATTTTCAGAGGAGCTGGAAATAAACATGTAAAACCAGATTTTAGGGAATATTCAACACCAGCCTGTTCACGCTGGGAAGACTGAAGAGCTTCCCCACAGGTTTTGCATAGTGGGAGCTGTAATTTCTTTTTTATCCCTATATCGAGTGTCAGGCTTTTATATATTAATCGCTGATTGGTTTTGTCTCCCTTTAAGAAATGCAGTCCCTGCAAACACATCATCCCTCAGTGCTCTCTGCACATGGAGAATGCAAAACCATCTCGATAAAGCATTGCTGCACTGGTGAAATCAGCCACGGTACAGCTCTCACTGCCCCTTTGTGAATCTCAAAAATGAATGTATTCCATAAGCTTCCCTCTCTCCTCATTCTCAATGTTCTCTTTATTTTTCCCCCTTGCCCTAAATTCTACCTGCCTATCCTCTGGTTATGGGATTAATGAGAGAAGTTTAAAATTGACGCCTACAGGCTGAGAATGTCCCACCCCATGTCCATGGGATGTTCCTAAGGATCCCAGGCAGGAGATGCTGCAGGGAGCTGGTGGCACTGTGACACCTCATTGTGTCCTAGTCCTTGGCACCAGCTTGGAGACCAAGGAATCACAAAACATCCTGAGTGGGAAGGGATCCACAGGGATTGTCAGAGCAGCCCCTGGCCCTGCAGAAACCCCCCAAAATCCACCCTGGGCATCCCTGGCAGTGCTGTCCCAATGCTCCTGGAGCTCTGGCAGCCTCGGGGCTGTGCCCATTCCCTGGGGAGCCTGGGCAGTGCCAGCACCCTCTGGGGATGAACCTTTTCCTAAATCCAACCTAACCCTCCCTTGACACAGCTCCAATCACTCCCTCAGGTCACCAGAGAGCAGAGATTGGGGTTTTCCCTCCTCTTCCCATCAGGAGAAATTGTAACTGCACCGAGCTCTGCCCTCAGTCTCCTCTCCTCCAGCTGAACATTCCAAGTGCCCTCAGCTGTTCCTCACACGGCTTCTCCTCAAGGCCCTTCCCCATTCTTGTGGCTCCTTTGGACACTCCTCAACAGTTTAATGTGTTTTTTATAGTGTGGCACCCAAAACTACCCCAGAACTTGAGATGAGGCTGCCCCAGCCCAGAGCAGAGCAGGACAATCCCTCCCTGTCCCACCAGCCCTGCTGGGCCTGGTGCCCCAGGGCAGGGATGTCCCCTCTTGTTGTGGTTGAGAGGGTCACAGCACAAAGCAACACACTCCATTTTCAGAAGGGTTCAAACCTGGTTTCAGTATAGCATGCATGCTCTTTATACGTTCTTACAAAACTCATGAATTTACACTTTGCTCATTGGTCAGGAAAGACAAAGAAAGTGCTCATTGGAACAGAGTTGCAGGTTTCTCTTATTTCTTGGTTTCTAGGTCAAGGACCTTGGTAGGAAATTCATTCAGGGATAAACATGGATCCTCTTACCAAACATGGATGCTCTTATCAAACTTCTCTCTGGCTCACTGAAATCGCTGTAAAACCTCTTCCATACCCCCTGGCTCCAGGGCACTGCTGAACTCAGATCCAAATTTCCTTCAGCCAGGACCCCCAGGCCCCTCTCCCTGGCACTGCTTTCCAGCCCCTCATTCCCAGTCTGTCCATAATTCCAGGCATGTCCCACCCTGGGTGCAGAATCCAGCACTTTTCCTTGTTGAACTTCACCTGGTCGGTGATTTTTCATCCTCTGATTTGTTGAGGTCTCTCTGCAGGACCTCCCTGCCCTCCAGGGAGCCAACATCTCCTCCCAGGTTTATATCATCCTCCCTCTTGCCAAAATCAGCCTGGAAAACTGCTCCCTTTCTCCTGGCTGCCTTTGGAGACTTCCAGGGTGTTGTGATCCCTGTCATGACGGACTCGTGATCATCCTGGAGCAAAACCCCTCCAGAATGTTCCCTTTGCACTCCTGTTTTGTGCCTTCCCAAGTTTTCTCTGGAAGAGCAGGAGCAGGATTATTTGCAGCCGCGGCAGAAAGGTGAATTTCGGGTGTTATAACACAGCTGTCATCTCCCAAGAAATTACAATTATCTCTCCCGTAATTAGGGCAGGTTTGGCTGAGACTCTGAGTCACTGGGAAGTTCAGTTCTGTGTTTAGCCCAGAATAGCTCTGTGGTTCCAGAAATGTTTTCTCTGCAGACTGAACCTCGAATTTATGGTGGAGGTTAAATCACTCCCGCTCCTGAAGGAACAGAGGTGGGAGGGTTTTATGGGGTGGTTTTCCAGGGATTGGACACCAAAACATCTGGTAAGTGACCAGGTAAAAGAGAAATATGTGTAAACAAAAAAAAAAAAAAAGAAAAAAAAAGAAAAAATAAAGTACAAGGAATAAAAATCTCATCATACAAAAAATAGTAAAGCGTGAGATTTTTAATTTTTTTTTTTTTTTAATTCCAGTGTGAGCTTCCAAAGCATAAATTAATAATTAAATACATTTAACCTAAGGTGGATTTTCTTTGGAGTTTTATTACACAGACCAGAAATTCTTGCAGGTGACCTGGTGGGAAAATTGGTAGCATATCTAACATGCCAGGCCGAGGACTCATCATCTTAAAAACCAATGAAACTAGGCAAAAAAATCAAGATTTTAAACTGCTGTAAAGTCTAACTAATGCCCAGCTCTTTAAGCAGAGGGGTACAATCTGCTCATTACCTTAATTGATTAGGAGTGTGAAATAGAATCTGCCTTAATTAGTGGCAGCAAGCCCCTGAATAGAGGAGAACACCCCCAAGTATGAGATGTGAAGTGCTGTTGTTGTCAGGGAGAAAGAATCCTCAATGCCAGAGGTAAGGAAGGAAATATTTGCTGGCTCTCTTGCTCCTTTCATTGGCTGGCAACTAAAACAGAATTTCTGTGGGAAAGAGAGTGGGATTTCCACCAAAAATTAACATTTAGGTTGTGGCTCTACAAAATAGGAAATCTTTGCTTCCTTGGGAATCACAGTGGTCTCCTGCACTTGTGTCTTGGATTTTGAGCCAACTGGATGTAAGGTTTTTACTTGTTCTTCTGTTTTGAAGATATTTTAAGTGCTCTATGACACACTGAGAAAAAATCGGTTAAAATTCTGACGTCTCCTTTTTTCCTGCTTACAGCTAAAAAACAAGCAATGTTGTTTTGAACATATTTAAAAATTTGTTTCAGCTAGTTTTGCTGGTAAATCCGAAGGTTTATATGCTCATGAAGAAAATCTAAAATAGGTTTTTGGCTGGAGAGAGGGAAAAATCCAATAAGAAAAATGACAAAGTGTGGTTTGTGTACATTCCTATGGAGAAATGTCTTTCCAGAACTCACCTGGCTCTTTTGTTTTGGTCCTAAAATTCCTCCTGCTAAAACTTGGCTTGTTTTAGGAGCTGTTGGTGAACAGAAAATTTAACTTGGAAAAAATGGAAGTTTATGATGGTTCAAGTGCTCAGCGCGATGAACAAATGAAAGATTGGGTGAATTTTCTTTGGCAAAGGGAGAAACAAAGTCACAAATTTTGCCATAACTAAAGGAGAAATCTGTGTTATTTATAGCTCTTTATGCCATTCCAGAGATATAGAGAGACAACTTTAAAAAATAAACTTAAGAAGAAAAGGAGTTAAGACCTCTCAAAAAAAAATGCTCCATCACATCTGAGCGCTTCGTGTTTCTGTTGTGCCATTCATTGGTGAAAAACACAGGGAAAGGTGCTGGAAGGGAGGCACTGTTTGAACAGATCTAATCGTCAATAAGTAATTGTGTTTTAATTAAAATGTGTCATGTCATTCTGAGGGTCCTATATTACATGAGTATGAAAATGTATGACTGCATAATTCGGTAATAATTAGAATTACATTTTCCTAACTCTTAAATTAAAATGCTTGGCAATTAACTGCCTGATAAATCTCACTTTTCCATGTGTGGCTTTTTTTTTTTTCCCTTTCTATCTGGGAGTATTAAATAGTCATAATTGCTGATTGCACATTCCTGGGCTGCTGGCAGTTTTGTGTTGTCTATCAGACACAACTTCCTCAAATATTGCTTTATTTTTGCACATAAGGCAAAGGTGTTGCAAACAACTTTTACTGATTAGGGAGCTCATGAAGTCCTAAAGTCTCAAAGATGTATCCATAAAATCAGGGAGGACAAGGACTTGATGCAGGAATGTGTAATCCAGGCACAATTCTGAAATTGTTGGATGCACTGCTTGTACCTTTTAGGCAGAATGTGTTGATGGAGATTTTCTGATTTTTATTGCTTTAGTGAATTCAGAAATTAAATCTGTCTCACTTTCATAGTTTGGCATGGTGGTACTCCTTGATTTAGAGGACAGAATCCCAGAATCACTGAGGCTGGAAAAGCTCTCTCTAAATTAGTCCAACCATTCCCAGGACTGCCAAGGCCACCACTGCCCCATGTCCCCAAGTGCCACATCCACGTGGATTTTAAATCCCTCCAAGGATGGGAACTCCAAACTGCCCTGGGCAGCTGTGCCAGGCCTGGACAAACCTTTCCATGAGGAAATTGTTCCCAATATCCACCCTGAGCTGCCCTGGCCCAGCCTGAGGCCGTTCCCTCTGCTCCTGTCCCTGTTCCCCCCGGCTGTGCCCTCCTGGCAGGAGCTGTGCAGAGCCACAAGGGCCCCTGAGCCTCCTTTGCTCCAGGTGAGCCCTGCCCAGCGCCCTCAGGGATTCTGCAGCCCCTGCCCAGCTCCTCAGGGATTCTGCAGCCCCTGCCCAGCTCCTCAGGGATTCTGCAGCCCCTGCCCAGCTCCCTCAGGGATTCTGCAGGCCCTTCCCAGCTCCTCAGGGATTCTGCAGCCCCTGCCCAGCTCCCTCAGGGATTCTGCAACCCCTGCCCAGCTCCTCAGGGATTCTGCAGGCCCTTCCCAGCTCCTCAGGGATTCTGCAACCCCTGCCCGGCTCCTCAGGGATTCTGCAGCCCCTGCCCAGCTCCCTCAGGGATTCTGCAGCCCCTGCCCGGCTCCTCAGGGATTCTGCAACCCCTGCCCGGCTCCTCAGGGATTCTGCAGGCCCTTCCCAGCTCCCTCAGGGATTCTGCAGCCCCTGCCCAGCTCCTCAGGGATTCTGCAGCCCCTGCCCAGCTCCCTCAGGGATTCTCCAGGCCCTTCCCAGCTCCTCAGGGATTCTGCAGGCCCTGCCCGGCTCCTCAGGGATTCTGCAGGCCCTCAATGTCCTTGTCATGAATTAAAGAGTCCCCTACTGGTTTGGGTGGGAAGGGATTTTTAAACTCATCACATTCTAACCCCTGCCATGGGCAGAGACACCTTCCACCACCCAGGTTGCTCCAAGCCCCGTCCAACCTAGTTTGGATGAGGATTTTAGCAATTTTAAGTGAATTCTGCTGTTCCTAAGCCCCTCTCTGAACAATTAACAGATGAGTGGTTGGATGGCACAGCCCTGGCTGTGGCTCTGTGTGACAGCAATGTGGCTTCCTGGGGACACACAGCTAGTCCCAATGTGCTCTCATGAGTTCAGATCATGCTTTTAGCATAAATGTGCTTTTTCCCCATAAATGCCCTGCTCTGCCTAACAATGAGGAGCCCAATACAAATGCATCTGGAAGGGGTAAAATCTGCAAAGGGCATCTCCAGAAAGATTCTTCCACTTGCATTTTGCATGGGGTCGTCAGTGTAAATCAAGTTGGAAATAAAGACACTTCTAAAGATGTTTTCTGTGTGAGCAGGGAAAGGGTTGGAAAGGATTCAAGGGTGGGTAAACACAGGAGGATCACCCAGGACCCCACAAATTCATTGAGACAACTGAGTTTGGGAGATGACAAACTCCACGGCACAATCCGAGCGATATCTTCATTTTCTGGGGAAGAGCAGGGGTCTTGGGAGCAGCCATTTCCTTAAACATTCATTAAACTCCTTCCCTGCAGATGTAACATTTCCCCTGCTTTCCCCTGCACTTCACATCTCGGTGCTCATGGCGTGAACTTTGCTGGGAGTGGTTCTTTAGTGGCTGACTGGAGGTGAGCCAGGAGCGATGGCTTCCAGGCATTCCCCAACATTCCCACAGCACATCCCACCCCTGTGCCAGGCATGGGCTCTCTCTGAGCCCTCCTGTCACCAGGGCCTTGAAAATTCCTGTCATCTTGGGGCTTTTTGAGCTGATAAAGGTGAGATTATAGGGGGAAAAAAAAGGGGAAGACATTTAAATTTGTCGTTGGAGTTGTCGCAGCTCTGCACAGTGCTGCATGTGTGGAAATCACTTGAAGAATGAGTTTAGGGGATTTTTCTCCATACTAATTATTTCAGTTTTGGTGCCTCTCCATCCCAGCTTGGTGGTTGCTGTTTGTGAGGTTGGTTATTCAAACTGCAACTTCTCAGTTCCAGGCTGGATGACAATTTGATCCTCTTTGTGCCAGGTGATGCTGAGGCGCAGTCCCTGCAGCTGGGATTTGGAGGGAAAAAAGGGAAGACATTTAAGTTCTGTTATTGGAGTTCTTCCAGCTCTGCACAGTGCTGTGTGCTATGGAATTTGCCTGAAGAACTAATTTAGGGGATTCTTCTCTGTTGATTATTTCAGTTTTGGTACATCTCCATCCCAACTCAGTGGTCACTGTCTGTGCCTTTGATTATTCAAACTGCAGCTTCTCAGTCCCAGATTGGACAATTTGATCCTCTTTGTGCCAGGTGATGCTGAGGCACAGTCCCTGCAACAGGGATTTGGGGGGAAAAAACCGGAAAGACATTTAAATTTGTCACTGGAGTTGTCCCAGCTATGCACAGTGCTGTGTACATGAAAATCACTTGAAGAATGAGCTTAGGGAATTTTTCTCCCTATTATTATTTCAGTTTTGGTGCATCTCCATCCCAACTCAGTGGTCACTGTCTGTGCCTTGGATTATTTAAACTGCAACTTCTCAGTCCCAAATTGGACAATCTCAATCTTGTCTTTTGTATTTTGTGCCAGGTGATGCTGAGGCATGGTACCTGCAGATGAGATTTGGGGGGAAAAACAGGGAAAGACATTTAAGTTCTGCCATTGGAGTTGTCCCAGATGTGCCCAGTGCTGTGTACATGGAAATCACCTGAAGCACTAATTTAGGCGATTTTTCTCCCTATTGATTATTCCAGTTTAACTGTGCATCTTCATCCCAATTTGGTGGTTGCTGTTTGTGGTGTTGGTTATTCAAACTGCAATTTCTCAGTTCCACGTTGGACAATTTCATCCTCTTTGTGCCAGGTGATGCTGAGACACAGTCCCTGCAGCTGGGATTTGGGAAGCTGGGAATTGGGGATGGGATTTCACTCCCTGCACTCAGCAGGGAGAAGGAAAGGAGCAGCTTCAGGCACAGGTTTCTCCCTCCAATGATGCTTTGGTTCTCCCTCTGGAGAAATCCCTCTCCCCCCTGACAGTGGAAGCCCCAAGACAAACCTTGTATACAGAAGAAGAAGCCAAAGGATGTAAATCCCTTATTGCTGGTTCTTGTGGAAAAGCTTCTCACTGAGAAACTCTCTCTGGCTTGATAATTATTAATATTTTTTAATTCTTATACATGCAGGCAGCAAACAAACCCAAGAATTCTTTTTAAAAAAATGAAGTGGAAAAGCAGCCAACAATGACTTCTAAAAAAATAATTTTACTTAGTAACAAAAAATTAGGTTGTGGTGTTTTTTTGTTCATTTATTTTTTTAAAGGCTGGCCTTTTATTTCTGAGTCTCTGTTGTCACTGGAACACATTTGCAAGAATTTTTGCAACTTTGGGGACTTGTGATTTTCTTGCTTATCTGAAGGAAGGCTCTGATTCTCATTTAATCACTGCCTGTGAAAGCTGAGGCTTGAAGAAAATCTCCAGCCCGAGCCACGGTCTCTGTAACATCAGGAAAATTGGCATCTATTAAAATATTTGCAAATATCTTTCTTGCCAGTTTTTCCCCTCAGTTCTGCTCACAGCCATCAGCAGGGGACCTTTTGAGGGATAACTGCTCCCTACATGGAATCTTCCTGAGCCCAGCTCAGAGCTGGTGGGTGCAGGCACAACCACACTGGCTTGGAAATTAAAGAAATTAATTTTGATGAGGACAATCAAAAACTCCATTGATTTTTGGTTTTGTGCTTTTCAAGCTTTTTATTTACCTTTTTTTCTCCTTTTTTAAGTGGGAAAAATGCCATTTTTTAAGTTCCTGGATGCATTGAAAAGAAATATAAAATTTATCAAAATTTATCCAGTGGAAGACTTAATTTTGGGCACTTTATTGTGAAAATCTTGCCTTGTATTTTTGAAAATACCCCCCAAATTCAGATCTTCTGTCTCTGCCTCCTGCAATTGGTGCAAATATGACATTTGGAGGCTTTGGAGACAAACAGACAGGTTAGGAATAGGTTAGAAATTGTTCCTTGTTCCCCGCTGGTGGCTTTGGTGGAAGGGAACAGAAACTGCCTGGGAAGGAAAGGCACCAGGGCTGTGCAATCCAAGGATTTCCTTCTTTGTGGATATAGGAAAACACGCACAGATTCCTTATTTCTTGCATGGGAAGGCTACAATGAATTTTTGTGTTATTTTGAGCCTTGTTTTGAGGATTTAAAATCCTTTTGGAAGCTTCCTAGCCGTGATTTGTTGATTTCTTGCTTTACCCAGCCCTGGGGAATTTAAATTCCTGAGTGCACAGGGAAAGAATCAGCTGGAGTTGTTGTGTGACAGAGCAGAGCAGGATTTGTGCTGGGAAGTGGCAGCATCCAGGCTGAGGTGTGTTATGGAAGTTAACCCATGCAAAGCTTTGCTAAAGACACCCCAAAATCAGGGGGAGCAGCCAGCAGGAGTTATGGGGCAGTGACAAGAAAATCAAAAATCCTTTCCCCAAACTTTGGCAGAGCCAGCAAATCCTTGGTTTGTATTGTGAGGCAAAAAAAGGGTTTTTCTCTCAATTTCTTTTTTATTTTTTTTCCCCTTCAGCATTGAAAGTATAACAGAGAGCAGAAGAGTTTTGAAAAAACATCTTCTTATTACCTGGATTTCTCTAGGAGCTGTGACAACCTCTGGAAGGGGCGTGGGGAGGCTGAAAATCTCATATTTGGGAAAGCAAAGCTGACAAAACCAGGGAGTGGTGACAGGTTGGGCTCATTTTGGAACGGTGAAAGTTTGGGAGGGAAAAGCCAAACTTAAAGCCAATCTCATCTCATGGGCAGGGACACCTCCCATAGAGCAGGTTGTTCCAAGCTCCATTCCTATGAATCCTCTTTTCTCTCTCTCTCTTTTCTCTCTCTTTCCTCTCTCTTTTCTCTCTCTTTTCTCTCTCTTTTCTCTCTCTTTTCTCTCTTTTCTCTCTCTTTTCTCTCTCTTTTCTCTCTCTTTCCTCTCTCTTTCCTCTCTCTTTCCTCTCTCTTTCCTCTCTCTTTCCTCTCTCTTTCCTCTCTCTTTCCTCTCTCTTTCCTCTCTCTTTCCTCTCTCTTTCCTCTCTCTTTCCTCTCTCTTTCCTCTCTCTTTCCTCTCTCTTTTCTCTCTCTTTTCTCTCTCTTTTCTCTCTCTTTTCTCTCTCTTTTCTCTCTCTTTTCTCTCTCTTTTCTCTCTCTTTTCTCTCTCTTTTCTCTCTCTTTTCTCTCTCTTTTCTCTCTCTTTTCTCTCTCTTTTCTCTCTCTTTTCTCTCTCTTTTCTCTCTCTTTTCTCTCTCTTTTCTCTCTCTTTTCTCTCTCTTTTCTCTCTCTTTTCTCTCTCTTTTCTCTCTCTTTTCTCTCTCTTTTCTCTCTCTTTTCTCTCTCTTTTCTCTCTCTTTTCTCTCTCTTTTCTCTCTCTTTTCTCTCTCTTCTCTCTCTCTTCTCTCTCTCTTCTCTCTCTCTTCTCTCTCTCTTCTCTCTCTCTTCTCTCTCTCTTCTCTCTCTCTTCTCTCTCTTTCCTCTCTCTTTCCTCTCTCTTTCCTCTCTCTTTCCTCTCTCTTTCCTCTCTCTTTCCTCTCTCTTTCCTCTCTCTTTCCTCTCTCTTTCCTCTCTCTTTCCTCTCTCTTTCCTCTCTCTTTTCTCTCTCTTTCCTCTCTCTTTCCTCTCTCTTTCCTCTCTCTTTTCTCTCTCCTTTCTCTCTCTTTTTCTTTTCTCATTTTTCTCTTTATTTTTATTCCTTTCCTTTGCTCAGCCACTGCCCAGTGAAAGCCCAGAACTGGTGTTTAATCCACAATTTGGTACCAGCTGAAGCCCTGATTTGATTGCTGTTAATTCAATGTCATTTATCAGTGAATGGTGGAACAGGGGCTGTTCCTACGTGCAAGAACTCCATTTAGTGCTAGGAAAACACGAGATATTAAATTGCTTAAAAATCACAGTCTGTTTTCACATCCCAAAAATGGTTTATTCAGGAAAATGAATGGCTGTGCCTGGATCAGATGGAGTTGCAAGTGGGATATTGGATTGAGACAACGCAAAGCAAGAGGAGAACTGGGGGTTTGTTAAACATCCACAGTTGTTTTTTGGGCAATGTTTTCAGACGGGAATAATGGGGAAATAATGGGAAATGCACAATTGTAGCCCTCATTTGGACATGGTTTTTCTGTGAATTTGCCTCATGTGAATCTTTCACATCCATCACATCAATTTTCTGGGATAAAGGATGCCTCAGGATTATGGGGTCATTACTGACTTGCAGGAGACACCTTTCCCTCCACCTGCATTGCTCTCAAATTGGGGAAAAAACAATATTTAGGTTTTTTCTTTTTTTTCATGGAATGTAGGTGAGGATGGGGACAAGCTCCTCCAGCGTCCCTCTGCTGTAGGGATTAATCTCTGCATGAAAAAGGAGATGTCAAAAAATCCTGAGGTTTAAAAATATCTTTTATGGCTTAATTGAACGGGAGTTGGTGCCAAAATGAAGGAGGGGTTTCCCTTCTGGGTGTGGGTGGAAGTGAGGGGGGTTGTTGGTAAACAAGAAAATTAAATAAAATTTAGGTCAAAGGAGATGCTGTAAAATGAGGAATTTTGGCTTTTTTAATGTATTTCTGTGAAGAGGAACTTAGAGCAGGTCAGAAGTTGATTCTCTGAGGGGCCAATTCCACCACAAGGATGCTGAAAACACGTGAGGAGCTGGAGTGCATCTTCTCTTTCTGCCTCCTCCACCAACCACAGAGATTTTACATTAAAACAACAACAACAACAAAAAAATGCAGCTGGAATTAGGCAGACGAGAAAATGCAAATTCATGGCACAGAAAAAGAAAAGCAGAGCATGAAAGAGAAAAACATCCCAATTGCTCACAAGGGGAGGGATGGCTCAAGGGCTTTCACAGTTCTTTTTAAATAGGAATATTATTGCAGTTTATTTCTATTCTTTGTGATGGGAGATGGAGGCTGTCTCATGTCCAGGCCAATGTGGGGTTTATTTTATTTATTTTATAGGGCGAGGCTGATTAGCCCACCCTGTCTGCTCCTTCTCCAGGAGTAGGAGATTCTTTGTAGATGGACACAGGTCTGGAATTGTGGCCTGGAATTACCTTTCTCTGTTGGTTTTGGGCCATTCCACCTCCCCTTTCTCCCTGGAGATTTATTGTATTAAATTTTCGGGTTTTTTTTTTTTCCTAAAGGCTCAGAACAAAGGGAGATTTGTAGAAGATTTGTATGAGGCGAGGGCTCGTATTTGGTTTATATTTCAGAGAGGTAAAGCAAAATGCTGGACCTCCTACAGATAAACCTCTGGGGGTTCTGCTGGGCACCAGTGGCATAATTCTTCTGTGATCCTTCAGGAGGTTAGGGGTGAAGCTGGAGCTCTGTGAAGAACAATTTGCTTGCTCTCAGCAGAGGCAAAGATGGATGAAGTGGGCGAGCACAACCTGGGGCTCTTGGAGCCATTTCAGAGCAGAGCTCAGCACCTGCCTGTCCTGCAGCCCTGGCTCAGGTCCCCTCCAGTGCTTGCAGGATGCTGTGACAGCGTTCACAGGGGTCCCAGGATGAGGGAAAGACGAGGATCTGACTCCATGTTTCACAAGGCTGATTTATTATTTTATTATATAAATGACATTAAAACTATACTAAAAGAATAGAAGAAAGGATTTCATCAGAAGTCTAGCTAAGAATAGAATAAGAAAGAATGATAACAAAGGTTTGTGGCTCAGCTCTCTGTCCGAGCCAGCTGACTGTGATTGGCCATTAATTAGAAACAACCACATGAGACCAATCCCAGATGCACCTGTTGCATTCCACAGCAGCAGATAATCATTGTTTGCATTTTGTTCCTGAGGCCTCCCAGCTTCTTTCCTTCCTAAGGAAAGGATTTTCCATAAAAGATGTCTGTGACAGGATGCTCTCATCTTCCCAGACTTTCCCCTTTCTGCAAACCAGGAAAACTTCCTAAACAAATAATAAATGCACTGGCGATGTGTATTTTCCAAAAATAAACCCTTTGTTTGCTCTTTACTTTCAGATATATGAAATAGTGTAGGATAGATTACTTTTATTGGACAAACTGGCCTTGAAAAGGTTTGTCACTGAAAGAAATTTTTGTCATTGTTTTGTCTTATAAAGCACCACATGAAAGATCAAACAACAGCCTTAGTTTCTGTTTATAGGGGTTTTTCCCTTAAATGTGCAACACAGTGGACAAGGATTTCATCAAAGTGCAGAGGAACAAAGAATCCTGGAATGTTTTGGGTGGGAAGGGATCTTGAACTCACCCAGTGCCACCCCTGCCATGGCAGGGACACCTTCCCCTGTCCCAGGTGCTCCCAGCCCCAGTGTCCAGCCTGGCCTGGGGCACTGCCAGGGATGGGACATGGTGGGAGATCCCTGAACCATCACCATGAAATCTCTGTCCCCACGTGAGGTTTTTCACCAGCATCTCCCTAAAACTCCGCCAGCCAAAAATCTTAAAATACTGTAGAACAGGAAATTAAAATTAAAAAAAAAAAAACAATTAACATCACTAATTAACTATAACAATATCATTTAATTCACTGCTTGGACATCCAGTATCTTTGGCCCCTTGCCATGGTAAATTCTGCATGGTGGAGTCTTTCCTGTGGTCACACACCCATTCTGAGCCCTGACAGTGACGAGCAGCTTTTAAACATTCAAGTGCTGCCATTGTTTTAGAGAAGGGATTTTATTGCCTTGCTCGGGGCAGTTAATATCTCACAGCAGCTGGTATTGATTGCACTGATTTGGGTATTTAAAAAAGAAAGGGAGACAATTCTGTAACTCCAATTTTATGTTGTAATATGCCTCTCCTTGCTGTTGGATGGGTTTAGAAGAAGTTGGACCCTCACCATAGAAGTATCCATATCAGTAATCAAATATTATCCATATTTTGCCAAGTTTCCTGGGCTGTCGCATCTGCCATCACCACCTGTGATAATTTTCCTCCCTTCTTTTTTTTTGCACTAAATAATCAATTATAATATTCTATTTTTCCCCCCCTGCTCTACACTCTGCTTTATTACAACTGGCTCTGATTAGGAGCTTTTTTTTTCATGTCAGTGAGGATGTGTGGGTAACTTTGTGCAGGCTTTTTGAGTGCTGCAATGGGCATTGTGGAGTCCTGTGCTCCCAATTCAGGGACCTGCTCTCAGTTAACATTAAAACCAGATGACCCCAGGTGTGTAAATGAGAATTTACTGAGTCAGGAGATGTCAGACTTTGCAATTTTCTGTCCCAAAACGAAGCCCTGGGTGTTGGTAACACGCAAGGAGCAGCTTTGAAAGATCCAAACAGGGCCCATCCCAAATTGAGTTTAGTGGGAAAAGCCAAGAGGGAAATTTTTGGGGGGAAACTGAGCAAATTTGGTCAAAGACAGTGATTGGAGAGAGCTGTGGTGCCACATTTTCCAGGTGAACTTTGGGAAATATCTGCACTTTGAAAAGCAGGGAATGCAATTTATTGGGTGGGTTTATTGTTAAAAGAACATTCTGGTGCTTCAGGTGTGTCTGTGGGATGTGCCAGGGCTGCCTGGGTGATTTGGGTGCTCTCACACACTGAGTATCTCTGCAGTGGGTCCATAATTGATGGTTTTAGACCTGGCTTGGGGAGGCCTGAGCAGGTTTTACCCCTGCAGAGCCCCTGTGCCCTGGTTTGTGCCATGGGGCTGTGCCAGCACCGGCACAAGGAGCTGTTAACCCACCCTTCTTTCCAGGGAAAAGGGAAAATATCAGCACTGGGCACTTCTGAAGGCAGAGCAGAGCAAACAGGGCAGGGATGGGCGTGGAGCAGACATTTACACCCCTGGGGTTTATGGCACTGCGGCCACAGACCCTTCTTACATGAATATTTTAAAAATCACCATTTTTTATGTGTCATTAGTTAAGAGGTGCTGCTGGGGACAAAGGGATGGTCCTAACCCAGCCTCCTGCTGTCATTTTGTGGGGAATTTTCCCTGGTGATGCCCAGAAATCCCATTTCCAAATTCTGCATCCCATCCGCTCCCTCTCAGAGCTGCCCTGAGGTTCTTCTGCACCCACCAAAATTAAAAGGAGATATTTGCACTCAAAGAGCCGCTGGATCCCTTCGGCCTGGATCAGATATTTATCTTTATCAAGCCAGTGAACTCATTGCACCTCAGCTGGACTTAAAACTGGGTTTTACATTTTCCTTTTTAATTTTATGCTTAAGATGGGGACTGTGTGTAGGAACCTGAAAAAATGTGCACTTGCTCAGCTCCTTTTAGAGCCAGGTTTAACTTTCAGGATGATCCTTTTTACTATAAAATGGAAGATGATCCTTTTTATTATAAAATGGAAATTTATTATTTCTCTTAGTCCAGTAAGATTCATAAGGTCTCTGCTTATTTGTTTTTTTAAGATGGTAACTGAAAGGGTACAAAAACTGGGCATTGAGATAAAATTTTGATAACATAAAATAGAAAACCATTTAGGAAATTATGCTTTAAAAAGGGTAAACTTTAAAAATAAAAAGTCCAAAATGTGCCTGGGTTGAGCTTTTATGAAGTATGACACATCCCCTAAATATGTCACGTTTATTTTTACAATACTGTAAATAAAAAGGTTGAGTGAGGAAATAATCTCTTGGCTGTTCTTGGGAGCGCAGCCCCTGCCAGGAAAGGTCTCTGTAAATAGCAGAGGTCAGAGCTGCCTGGGATCTCTCCCCCAGCCCTCTGAAAGCAAGGAACACATCTCTGTGTGCATTCCATAAAACATGGATAGCTGCTCCTCCTTGGGCTGTAAATCCTGGCGACCTGGAGATGCCACACAGGTGCCACAAAAAAACAGAGAGAGAAGGAAAATCTATCCTTGGCTACTGTTTCCTAGTGCTGATTTAGTCCTTCAACTATTTTGGCCTAGGAATTTGGTGACAAACACTTTTGGACTGAAAACTTACAGTTTACTGAAGTGTTTATTTTCACAACAAAAAGCCAGTTTTGATGTATCTGAGATGATCAAGCAGTACCAGGAAGCTTGAAGGACTCAGCTGTATTTTGTTTTCCCTGCGTTGATTTTTATTTATTTTTTTCCCCAGGGGGATTTTACACCCAATAATCTCCATGGTGGTTGCTGCTCAAAAGAATTTGGTTTGAAATTTGTTTTCCTTTGTGTAAAGAGATTTGCAAGGGATTTTTATTTCTTGCATGACCATGATTTAGGTGAGCTCTGGTTTAGATGCTGATGCTGCAGTAGAAGCAGCAGAAATGAAGTGCTTTGGGAAGGGCAGAGGTGGAAGGAAGTTCATCCTTTCCAGCTTCCCTGGTGCAGTTTACATCTATAAATCCATTTTAAGAGATTAATTCTAATTTATGCCCCTTCAGGGGATTGTGCCAGGTTTGCTCTGGGGCTGTTGGTGAGCAGGGGATTATCCCAGCCCTGGAGCATCCACCTGGCTCAGGGTGCTGGGAATGTCCTGGGTGCTTCCTGAGGGCCTGAGCCACCTCCTCTGCCCTTCCCCTGGAGAGAAAGGTGGGGTTTATCCTCAGAATCCTCATGGATTTGTTTAATTTTCCAATTCCACAGGGAAACATGAGAGTTGGACCTTTGGAGGAAGGGCTGCTGGTCCAGCGCTGGCCTTGGCCATGCTGGGCTAATGCTTGGACTCCATCTTGGAGGTGTTTTCCAGCCTCTGGTGATTCCTGAGTCGCCAAATTTTGAAATAGAGCAATATTTATGGGGAGAAGAGGGGATTGATGCTTTCAGGAACTGGCTCCCCATCTTAGAGGTACAAAGTTGGGCCCAAACAATTTCAGTGTGAGCAGCTCTCTGCTCTGCACAGCCGGCAGGAAGGGTGATCCCCACACAAGGAAAGGAATCTTAAACTGCTCCATGGTTTTCTTGGGAAGTGCTTGGAGAAAGGCCCTGCCCTTAGACCTGAGGGCGCATCATGAGCCCTTTCCCAAACCGTGTTTTCCCCCCATCACTGTCCTCTCTATCTGGAATTTTCTTCTGGAATTAATTTCTTTTACTATTTCACTTCCCTCACCACCCCAAACCCAGGCTTGACCTACTGTGTTTGCTTTCATTAGAATAAAATAATTCCTTCTAGTGCCTAATTATTTTATAGAATAAAATAAATTCCTTTTGCCCTGGCCAATCCTTCAGCTTTTTCCAAGTCCTTCAGCTCCTTAGGAATTTTATTATCAATACAGGCTGGATATATGGAATCAATGAGTGTTTTGTGGGAGGTGTGAGACTCTGAGCTTGTTCATAAATAAACAGAAAAGAGGGAGAGGATAAGCGAGTTCCACTGGGTTTGATCCCTGAAGAAAGCATACAGGAGCACACAGAAATCTTCTCTGAAAGGAGTTTTCTTGCTTTTTGTGTTTTTAATTTTAGAAATGAGCTTTATAGCACCGAGCGGCTGTGATCATCTCTCTCACGCTCATGGGGGTGGTGGCTCTGGGAGAGAATCCAGCACGTGGTCCTTGCTCTTCGTTATCTTGAATTACACAAATGATTTTAAAACATATGTCAGTAGGCTTTCAAGCAAGCAGATTCTGTTCTGATTAATTAATCATACAGTTTCTCAGCTTCAAATGAACTTTCTAAATGACAAGTATTCATTTTTAAATTATTTTTGCGGCTGTTTGTTTTTTACACATCTGCATATTGCTTGGTTTGAACTTATTAATTAGAATAAATAAAAAATAAGGAAAGCAGCAGGTGTTCTCTTATGTCTTCTACAAAGAATCTTATTCTTTAAATTTTACCAGATTATTTTATTCCTGCTGCTTCACGCTGCAGGTTTCACAACAGAAATATTTTCTTTTATTCACATGAGACATTTTTTGGACTTTATTTTTTTTGTTGGCAATTTGAAGGCTGTCATGGTTTGTGGAGAAGAAAATGTTCTTACAATGTCTCCTTGCTGCACCATGACTGATTTTACACGGACTCAGGAGTGAGTTTTAAATAAGTGGATTAGCCCAAAATATCCTGGGGAAGGTACAAAGGAAAATGTGGTTTTTTCCTCCCAATTTCACTTGCAGGGACCATGTTTGGGAGTGGTTGCTTGTACTGGGATTGCTATCTTTTTTTTGGAGGAGAAGAATGGGTGAATTATGTGTTTGTCTGTCATGATTTTATTTTTAAGGCTGAAGGGCTCAGTCTTTGGAACACCTAATAGAGTATATGAATGCAAAGATTAGGCTACTTTTTAAATTATTATTATTATTATTATTATTATTATTATTATTATTATTATTATTATTATTATTATTATTACTACTACTACTCAGTGTATTTATTGACTTTTCGGGAAGTTTTCTCAGTCTCTCCATGACTCCAGAACCTGGGGCATGTGGAGCAGCCACTGTGCCTGAGGGGTGCAGTGAGGATGGGGTTTGGGGGGGCAAGAAAATTCCCTATTTCTTGTCCCTGACCTCCTGAGGAAGAGAAATCCCTGGGCAGTACCTGAGAGAGAGCACAAAAAATCCACCCAAAGACATTAAACATCAATTTCCAGCCCATGAGCTGTTTATCACATCCTAAAAATGAGGAATATCCACATTAAGTACTTTTGTGGCGTGAAGTCATCCCCCCCCCCACACTTTTATTTCTCTTTTCAACTTTTCAAAAATCAATTTTAAATAATCAAATCAGAAATTCCATCCAACAGAGCTAAAAAGGAAAGAGTAAAGCATCACCTTTTCCTGCATCCTGCCTGAAAACTCTCCTCCTTTCTTTTTTTTTTTTTTTATTATTATTTCTTTTTATTGTTCTCCCTATTTTATTTTTAATTAGAAGCCAGCCCGCACGCGAGCGGCTGGCGCGGAAAGCTAAAGAAGCAACTTGAAAGTTTGGGGGGAATGATTTCGGCGCGGCTCAAACGCCAGGCGAGGATTAGAAACAGTTTAAAAGCTTTTCCCATCCCAACGTTCTCCGTCAGAGGCCCCCTCGGAATGCCCAGCTGAATATGGGAGTGGACAAGGTTCTGGTTCCTTTCAGAGAGCTGCCTCGACCTTCTGGGTTTTTCCTCGGGCATTGATGTTTGGTGCACATGAAAGGATTTCTCCAGGGGTTTCTCCAAGGGTTTTCTGGGAAGGGAAGCAGATTGGGTGAAGTAAGAATACAGACTTAAGTTCTCTCTCTGTGTTTTTTTTTTTTTTTTTTTTTGGTGGGAGAGAACTGACTCCTGCATTATCTCACAAACACATAGGAAACATAAAAAGGGGAAATTATGCAGAAAAACATAAATTATGTAGATGCTGGAAAGCCTATGCAAAACATGATATGTGCACATAATAGCATATTTCCCTAGGGTCTAATTGCATCCTTTGGGTACCTTTTGAAGCATCTGAATATTCAGAAGAAAGCAAATTTATTGTAATTTACAAAATATCACAAAAAATAAGGTTGATACAATGATGGATGTTGTAATGGAAACTCACTCTTCAGTTGTTGTCTCAAAGTTGACCGAAGACTAAAATGTAATAAATTAGTGCAGCTGTTGTGTGGGGGGATAGAGCTGCTTCCCTCAGCCCATCAGCCCCTTTCCCTTGCAATCCTGGTGCTTTTCCAGATGTTTTTTGGCAGGTCCTTGGTGCCATGTGAGGGGACCTGTGGGTGATCAAGGGCTGGTGTTTGTTTTCTCCTCAGGAGCTGGGGTTTAGTCAGGGCAGAGGAGCCCCGTGGAATGGTTCTAAGTGGCTCTAAGTGGATGTGATGGGGGAGCTCTGGTGCCAGAAAGGGTCATCAGGAATTCTGGGCTCCCACCAAAATTCCTCCTGAGCCCCACCGAGCAAACTGACAGAGGTTTCTTTGCATCAATAAACAGGGAATGTGCAGAAAATCCAAATGCCCCTGCACTAATTAGAGCTGCCTTCTGTGATCCCTCTCCTGTCAGAAGCTTTTGGGAAACTTGGGATCAGCCACCAAAATCTAAATTTATTCCTTTGCCTTTGAAACAGCTTCAGTGCTTTGACCTCCAGAGTCAGGAGCAGAAGGGGAACAATGGGAATTTCTTGCTGAGCCACGTTTTAACGTTTTTCCAGAGGCAGGAGGTTATTGTGGCTCTTCTCTGGGAGCTGTTCTCTCATCAAAGGCTCAGATGCCCCAACCACCTCTCCCTGGGCTCCCCTTCCAAGGATTCTCATCAGCTCCTGGCCCTGAGGAATGCAGGCTGCTCCTCCTGCACTTCCTGCACTTGAGGAACTCCTTTGGATCACTGGGATCTCTATGGCTGCTCATGTTTTAGGTCAGACATGTGCAGGCATTTGCTTTGGAGAACAGATTCCTTGGAAGAGGGAGCTATCCAGAGATTTAAGAGTTTTCCCAGGGAATATTGAAGGAGCATTTACATTTTCCATCAGCATTTGTGGATGATCTGGTGTCTCTGGGCAAGGTTCTGAGTAATGTCCTCTAGAGTTGACCTGTTTGAGTGAAGGGTCCGATGAGATGACCTCCAGTGTTTTTTTTCCAACCTTAACCATTCCATGATTTCTACTCATTGTTAAGAAAGAACATCAGATTCTGAACAGGTGTTACTGCACAAACCTTGCTCAGTTAAAAGCATTTAAATTGGTCTTTTTGGCTGCCAAATTCTGAATCCCAAATACAAACGTGTCAGGATGATTGGGATCCAGCACATTTTACCTCTGCAGATCCTCTTTTATGGGAATTTGGCTGCTGACCTTAATGCAGAGACATTTGGGGCCTCTGTGACAAGCAGGAAGCTGTGCTTGATTTAAAAATCAGGATTTGTCCTTGTTCAGAATATCCACATCCCATGGAAAGAACAAGCAGGGGCTTCAGGTAATGGGTCAAAAAAAGAATCCCTGGAAGCAAGGTCTAGATCAGGAAAACACCATGGAAAATCAGGGAAGTTTTGGATAAAATACCCAAATTTTAATTGTATTTAAGAAGTTTTCTTTCTCCTCTGGTTGCTCGGACCATGGGAAGGCCTGTGGTTTATTCTTCTGATGTGCCATGCAATCTGTTGATCCTGAAACTCCTCCTGTCTCCCAGGGAACCCTGGAAGTTTTTGGATGGGGTCGCTGGGATTTTCCATCTCTTATTTGTTTTGCCTCCCTGCATACAGCAGTGAGGAGAGGGCTCCCTTTGGGCACCTTGGGGTGCTGTCATTGTGTGGGTGCCATCCTGGTGAGCACCCCAGTCCCAGGGTGGTGTCCCTGCTTTGTCCCACCTCACTCCAGTATTCAAGGAATGTGTCCAAGCTCCCCCACGCCTGGAATTTAAATACATAAATGTCCTGCACAGATCAGTTGTTGGTTGGTAATGTATTGTCAGCTGTCCTGCCAGCCTTTTTATCTTCTGATTAGCTTTGAAATCATTGAAGCCGGTGAAGATTCGTTTGTTATCCCAGTCCTCCGAGGACCAGAAATCCAGTGATGGTGTGGATGTGCTCTGAGGCAAGTTCCCATTTGTAAGATGGATGATGATTGCTTGTCGATACTAAGAAAAAGAGCTTTGTCAAATCTGAAGTTGTCTCCTTTCTTAATGTAAAATATTATTTTTATTTTCACGCTCGCAGAAAATTGTGATGCTGCAAGCAGTAGGCAAAGGAAAAAACAACCACCACCCCAAAAACCCAAGGTGACTCGAATGTTTGTTTATTTGTCTGCTTTTGAGGTGTGCAAGATGTTTTCTTTGTTTTGTTTTGTTTTTTTTTTTTTTCAGAAAAAAAACTGTCAAGGGAAAGAAAATACTTTTATGATAAGCTCGTGCAGGTTTACAGGAATTTTCTTTCTTTAACAAGCAAAGATGTAATCTGCATCTTTGCCTGCTTTCTCTGATCATCTCCCCGAGATGTTCTCACTGCTGTGCTTTCAAAGGAGCACTCCAGGATTCAGTGTTGGGAGGACTTTGGGAGCTGGGAACCTTGGTCCCAGCCCACAGGGGCACACCCAAGGGCAGCTGCTCTGTCTGTGCACAGGGATTTCCTTCAGAGGGTCCTGGGACAGGGTTAGAGCACAGCCAGGGCAGAAATGAGGTGGCTGCAGATATTTCATAGAATTCCAGAAGGGTTTGGGTAGGAAGGGACCTTAAGGCTCATCCCCTTCCACCCCAGCCATGGCAGGGACACCTCCCACTGTCCCAGGTGCTCCAGCCCCAATGTCCAGCCTGGCCTTGGGCACTGCCAGGGATCCAGGGGCAGCCACAGCTGCTCTGGGCACCTGTGCCAGGGCTGCCCACCCTGCCAGGGAACAATTCCCAATTTCCAATCTCCCATCCAGCCCTGCCCTCTGGCACTGGGAGCCATTCCCTGTGTGTTGTCCCTCTATGCCCTGTCCCCAGTCCCTCTGCAGCTCTCCTGGAGCCCCTTCGGGCCCTGCCAGGGGTTCTGAGCTCTCCCTGGAGCCTTTTCCAGGTGAGCACACCCAGGTGTCCCAGCCTGGCTCCAAAACAGAAGTGTTCCAGCCTTTGGAAAATCTTTGTGGTCTCTGGGATTGCTCCAACAGCTCCGCATCCTTCTGATGTTATGGACCCCAGAGCTGGATCAGAGTGCAGTGGAGGGGGAAATCACTTTCAAGTAATTTCTAACAAAAACCCGTTTAAATTCCTCGAAGTAAAGTCGGCTGCTAAAGCTGGGACTTGCCAAGACACGTTTAGTGAGTCTCTGCTTAGGCCAGGGCCTTGTTTGGCTCTCCCTCTGTCACTCTGGGGCAATAATGGGGATTTGTACAGCTTCATTCCTTCCACCAGTGGGGCTGGGTTTGCTCGGGGGAGCTGGGATCAGTCCAAATGTGCTCTGAGCTGGAGCCAGGATGCAGCAAGTCTGTGCTTGGGGCAGTGGGAGATGGATTTGGTCCTCCTGGAGCAGGCGACGCTTTGGTCTTCAGCTGCCTTTATGTACCTGAGGATGATGGTCTCCAAATTTTTCTGTGCTTGTCCCCCATTCTATCCAACACAAAACCTCTGAGCTGGGTGTAAAAGCACACACTGCACCCCTGAAAAGTCCATGTTTTCCTGGAGGTCCTGAGAAGTGGGAAACAGAGAGTGTGACTGTCTGGGTGAGCTCATACCCTCTCAAGGTCTTTGTCTGCACCAGCCCCTGTTCCTTCCAGCCCTCCCCTCCTCTCCCTGGGTTTTTCCATGCCATAAAACCAGGAGCCAGGCTCTTTACAGCCCAGCAGGGGCTGTGTCTTTCTGCTTGTTTGCTCTGCACAGACTTTTGGCCACTGTGAAATTACTCAGACCATCCTGAGGGTGACTGGGGCTGGCTCTGTGCAGCTCTTGTTCTGCATTTCCAGTCCCAAAACTTCAATGGGAGAATCTTTCTTCTCTAAATCCTGTAACAGGACAAGGAACAAAGTTTTTTGTGATTCCTTTCTTCAGGAATTCATAAATTGCCCTCTCAATAAGGGATGTGCGATTGGAGCTGGGATGTGCAAAGGGAGAGCTTGGAGTTCAAAATGAAGAATCATTTCAGGAATGTGAGTTTTCTTGGTTTAAGAGGAAAAATACTCCTAAATCCTACTCCAAACTTTGACCTTCCCTCCCTGGGAGGGAATAGATGAGCAAATGGGAAAAGTGGGGGTGTGGGAAGGAGGACGAGGAAGTCATTGGCTTTAAGCAGAACTCTGTCATGTGAGTCTTGAACACACTGTGAACATATCAGTGAATACATTGCAATTATTAATCCTGTAAGTGATGTCATGGCTTCTTGGCAGCAGCACAGAGCCCTGGGGACACCTCTGGAGCGAGTCAAAGGAAGCAGCAGTGGCTGTGAGCATACCCAGGGATGCATTTGGCTCGCTGGGCGTCAGGCTGGTGGTGCCAAGCTGCTCCCAGCGGAGGGGCAGGAGCTCAGGGGCTGAGCACAGAGCTGCCAGGGAGGTCAGGCTGCCTCTGAGCTCCAGGGAACCCCACCAGGAGCAGGGGCCAAGAGCTCCTGACTGCAAAAGCACATGGGCCCTGTGAGGCCTTTCCAGCGCTGGCGGCCAAGGAGCCGCGGGTTTATGGCTTCACACGTCTTCATTGCTGGGATTTAAGTGCACCAGCAGGGCTGTTGGGGATTAACCTGGAGCTAAAAAGGCATTTATGAGGTGGGAGGATATGGAGTGAAATGCTCCTGGTGTCTCCAGGGGTCGGGTTAACAGCCTGTCCCCGCAGGCCTGGCACTTGCGCCCTCAGGGTGACAACAGCGCCAGAGTCCCAAAAATTCCACACCAGCTCTTCCCTTTGCTTGGAAATCACACTACACTCGGTGACGACCCATAATCCAGGATATTTATGGTGGCTCTCCCAAAAACCAGTGCCCTTCTCCGTGCTGGGAGGATGGGGCAGTGCTGGGCTGTGTCCAGGGATCTGCTCTGTCCCTCTGTCCCTGTGCCACTTGTGGGGCACCATGAGAGTGAACAAAGCAAGAGTAAAACCTCCTGTAAGGATGAGACTGTGATGGTGTTCACAGGGGTTTTCAAATGAGGGAAGAGACGAGGATCTGATTCCATGTTTCAGAAGGATGATTTATTATTTTATGATATAGATTACATTAAAACTATACTAAAAGAATAGAAGAAAAAGGTTTTGTCAGAAGGCTAGCTAAGCTAAGAATAGAAAGGAAAGAATGATAACAAAAGGCAGCTGTCTCGGACAGAGTCATGGGCCTTGACTGGCCATTAATTATAAACATCTAAAATGGGCTAATCAAAAATCCACCTGATGCATTCCACAGCAGCAGGCAATCATAGTCTACATTTTGTCTCTGAGGCTTCTTAGCTTCTCAGGAGGAAAAAAAATCCCAAGGAAAGGATTTTCATAAAAAGATGTCTGCAACATGAGACCTTTTGCTGGTGGCCAAATGGTTTTGATGAGCAAATAGGAGTTTTTTTATTTGAAAGGTGGAGGGAAAAGGTGCAAAATGCAGCCCTGTGGTGTTTCCCACATGGACATAGATAACCAGCCTGATTAGACAAGCCTGGCAATGTTTATCCTTATGAAAAATCAGTGTTAACTTTGTTCAGTGGAGGAAGAGGGAACAGGGCTGAGGAGAAGGGCAGGAAAATGAAACCTGCAGGTATGAATCCTATCCTGGATGCATTCACACTCAAAACTCAATGCAGCAAGGCACAGGAATTCCAGCTGAACGAATTTGTATCTCTATTCCAAAGCAGCATGACAGGGAAGCCTCTCATCGGTGACACAGATTAGAGACTGGAAAAAAAAATCCTGTATGCACAAGATTAATGCAGAGGAAAAGCTCCCTGTCCAAGCCCACCACCCACACATCTGCTGAACACCCTCCCCTGCTCAGGCTCCGTGCTCCACACGTGGGGAGAGGATGGAGATGATTAATCAGGGGCTGCAGGAGATGCTGAATGTCTGTGGCCCTGCAGAGCCTGGGGTTGCTGCTGTCTGCAGTGAGGATTTGGAGGGAAGGCTCTCAGTTGTCAGATAGGGATAGAAGATAAAGGACTCCACCAAACTGGGAAAGAAAAAGGGTGTTTCTGTGAAACTCGTAGGAAGTAAAAAATCAGTGGCTTTGCAGAGCTCTGCTCCCAGTATTATTCTTTGTGATTAGGCTAATGAGCCCTGACTCTTACAGGTACAGTGTGCTGTGATACCCACAGGGGTTGGGATCTTCATCACACAATTAGGTCTCTCCCTCTGTGCAGGCATTTTATAATAAATAATCAGTAGTCTTAATATGGTTTTGAAGCTGGTCAGCACAGTCATTACCCTGCACAGCTCCCAAGTTCAGCTAAAATTCACTTAGATTTTTTGTTGAGTCTTGCCTGGTAATGAATGTAAATGTTTTATGAAAGTAAATATTTATATCTCTTGAATGCTTTTAGATAATTGGTTTTTTTTCAAGTGGAAAAGGGATAGCCATGCCTTGATGAATGATGACCTTTATTTGGGCTCTTGTGCTGTGTTCCGCCACGGGATATTGGCTCACCAATGGCTGGGTTTGGTACTTACCATGGTGAAAAACTTGGTGCCTAGGGTTGTCTCCCTCCAGATTTATTTCTGGGGCTTTTTGAAGGTTTCCATGTGGTTTAGCAGCAATTTTAGTGTGTGCTGTGCTGGGCCCAGCTGGGATGTACAGGAGACAGTGGTGTCTCCATAACCCACCCTGCCAAGCTCAGGAGGCACCTGGCCAGCTCTCAGCCCTGCAATATTCCTCATGATTTCTTACTCCCTGTTAAACTCACAGAAAGCATTTCAAACCTTATCAGTCAGAAGCATCACCACTGCTCAGATAAGTGCTTTAATTTTATTTAATCGCTTCTAGCTCCACATCCCGCATGATTGAGCGTGGCCTCTTTGTGGCAGAGTGCTTGGAAGAGGGGACAAAAATCAAACTAAATGATAGTGTTGGCCAAGCCCTCGGCCTGCCATGAAACCAGCTCCCGACTCCCAAAACTGGTTTGCCAAGGATAAATTCCCTTCCAGTTGAAAAGCCAGGCAGAACAGATGTCTTGCCTGGTGCCCTGTAAATAAACATCTCGGGGCTCTGGAGCTCACAACAAGCTGCAGGCTCCAAAAGCTGTTTCTGGATGTGACAAGTGCAGGGTGCCCCCTTCCCCGAGCTGTGGCTGGCACCACACAATTGGATTTGGGATATGGGGAACTTGGGCCCACTCTGGATAAGAGGGGTCATTGTTCCCTTGTTAGACATGATGTGCAGCATTCAAACCCTGGAACTTTGGGCATTTCCAGCCGGTGGCTCAGTGAAGCACTTTGGCTCCTGCTTAGTCAGCAGAGAGGATTAATTTAGGAACCTATCATACACCACTAATTAAAAACAGAGGCTGGGGGCAGCTGGGACACCTGTGGCTCATCCCTGGCAGTGCCAAGGCCAGGTTGGACACTGGGGTTGGAGCAGTCTGGGATGGTGGGAGGTGAGCCTGCCATGGCAGGGGTGGCACTGGGTGGGATTTACGGGCCCTTCCAAACCAAACAGTTCCACGGCTCCTTAAATCTCTGATTTCTTACAACTCCTTCCCTGGACAGGACTTTTTTTGTCTCTCTGGGGAGCCTGACTGAGTAAGGGGTGACAAAAAAGGAATGTGAGGAGAAGGGATGTTTGATGCCATCAAAGCAAGGGTTTGCTGTGGTGTTGGACAGGGTGGATGGGGTTGTTTAGGAAGGGAACGAGGTGCAGCAGCTGCTGGGAGCCCCCAGAAGCTCCTGATGCTTTTCTCTGTCTTTTCCTCTGTGCTCCCCAGCTCCAGTGTTGTTTTCCCTTGTTTCCAACACCATTTCCCTTGTTTCCTTCCCATTTGGCACATGAGGGCTCTGTAGGGAATAACGTGGCTGCAGCTGGGAGATACTGAGTGCACATTTCACAGCCCCTTGCCAAAACAGCCCAAACACCCTGCCAGCCTTGGATGAGTGGTGCTTGCCTGGGGCTCAGTCTGCTCAAAGACGAGTTTTTATGGTGGTTTGAGAAGCAGAGCACAGCAGCAGAGGTCGTGGCTGCTCTCCTTGCTGTGGACAGCATCCTTACCCTGCTCCTGGTGCTCAGGGCAGCACGTAAGGATGGGAACAGACTACAGGATTTCCTCCTGCCTGTACCTCAAAAAAAAAAGTGCTTAAAACCACTTCCAGTTGCGGTGCCAACAAAACTTGCCAAAGTGATTTGCAGATTTGGGTGACACTGCATAGCCAGGGCTCTCAGATCCTTCTTTCCCCCTTCCCTGTGTGTTACAAATTGCTCTAATGCCACGTAAGGGATTGGGAAGGGAACTTGGGCTCCATTCATACCAGCAGTGTTGCTAGGAAACCTCTCCCTTTGACAATGGAGGGTGAGCATGCCTGTGTTTGCCTTTGCCTCTCCGAAGGACAAAAATCACCATGTGGCACTGGCAGGGGGGAGGATGGAAAAAAAAAAAACCACAAAAGAAAAAAAAAAAAAAAAAAACCGAAAAAAACAAACCAATGACACAAAAAACCTGAAAATTACTTTAAATGTTACGCCGTGCCAAATGATGCTCTGGATTGCAGATGCCAGTGCTTCTGGTTTTGTAGGGACACAGATGAGGCGCAGCTCGACCCTTCCATGCTCCATGTGCTGGAGAGTCAGGCTGGATTCTTGGAGTGCCTTCTGCTACCTGGGCTGGCTGGGGCTGCTGTGCCATATGGGAGAGGGGGGCGAGTGCCTGCCCTGGTGTCCATGGGGAGCACACAAACCCTGCCTGATTTACTGAGCTCTGCTGGGTGGGAAAGAGAGCCCTTGTGATTCTCAGTCCCTCTCTTTTCCCACTGAATTTATTTAAAAAATATCCTAAATACCCATTGTGTGTATATATTTTACATTGTACATGTTTTTAATAGGCTTGAAAAAAGAAAATATTTGGAAACTCTTTTGCTTTCTTCCAAAGAGCTGAGACGACTGAAGTCTTAATTATCTAAAATCACCCTTCATATTTTTTTTTTCACATATTGGCATCTTTTTTTTTTTCCTTCTATTTTTTTCTGTCCTGGCTGAAAATCCTGCAGAGTGGAATTTTAGTTTTTTGCCCGCAGTAGCTGCTGCCAAACACTTTGGATGAAGAGTTGCACATCAGTGTTGACCCCTGGTCAAGGCAGAAGGGGAAAATCTGGTCTTGTGGCCAGGAGATTACAATTATAATGTTTAATGTTGCAATTTTGGCTGCAGAAGAGACAAATCTGTGCCTCGAGATGGAATACTGGGTGCAGAAAACGTGGACTGTGCCCATGCAGGCTCCAGTGCACTGTGGGAGCAAAAAGCTGATAAATTGTTTACTATCTTAAGGAAGTGAGGAGTGAGTTAAGTGAAATTAAGGGCAAGAAATTTGCCAGTTTTAGTAGAAATCTTAATTCTTGATTTGCAGTTGATGGTAGTGAAACCTCTCATTGAACCAAAGGTTTTGTGGGTTTTTTGAGGGAGCTAAAAGCTGATAAATTGATCATTATCTTAAAGAAGCAAAGAGTGAAGTAAGTGAAAATAAGGGCAAGAAATTTACCAGTTTTAGCAAAAATCCTAATTCTTGATTTGCAGCTGACAGTAGGGAAACCTCCCATTGAATCAAGTATTCTGTGAGTTTTGGGGGGAGCTAAAAGCTGATAAATTGATCATTATTTTAAGGAAGTGAGGAGTGAATTAAGTGAAAACAAGCACAAGAAATTTACCAGTTTTAGTAAAAATCCTAATTCTTGATTTGCAGTCCAGAGGGCTCAGATTTGCAGTGTCTCAGTGTTTTAGAGCAGTGGCTTCCTGCCACTGAGTTTGCTGCAAAGGCCTCAGTGTTTGGAGTTCAAAGCAGCCCAGGATCTCCTTGCTGCTCCTAGAGGATTATTATTGTTGTTGTTATTATCATTATTATAATTATTTAACAATGTAGGTTTCTTTTTCCTGCCCTGTGTTTCTAAAAGCCCAGTACAGAGGAGTAATTTTCTTTAAGGCTTTTGTCTCTCCTAATTCACAGTTAAGGATTTGCCACCCCTCCAGCCCTGTCCCTGCCCACCCTTGCTCAGGGTGATTTTGAGGGGTCTCTGAACAGAGGATTTCCTAAATTTATCATAATTCCCTGCCTTTTGGGTTTAAATACCTTATTTGCTGTTGTGATCTGTGAATTTACAGGTTATTCCCATGCCTGCTTTCTGCCCAGTGAGCAGCTACAGGTGTGCACCACAAAAAGAGATGGAAATGGGATTTCTGTGGAGCATTGTGGCAGTTCAATGCCCACAGTGTATTTGTCTTGGATGAAGTGGTTAATTTGCTGATTTTTCAGGAAATTATTAGAGTTTTAAGGGATGTTATATCAGCCTTCATATCACTTATGAAGATTAGGAAAGACTCATGACAATACTGGGGAGGGATGACTGGGTCTGGTTGCTGACACCAAGGGTTTCTACACATAAAAAATATATAAAAATCTCATTGTCTCTAAAACTGACACTCTGTACATTAGATAGAGAACATTATGGTGATGCATTTTGAGGAGCAGGATCCTGACCTACATTTCCCCCCTGGAACTTGCCCACAGGTATTCCCACTTTTTACCCTACCTTTAGCTTCAATACATTCCTTTTCTAGGTGCCTGCTTTCAAGCCTTGTGTAGACTTGAGTTTTATTTAATTAATATTTTAAACCTGTACCTGTGCCTTGATGAGGAAAGGCTCCTTTCCAAAAGCTGCAAATGGGCTCCTTTTATTTGAAATTGCATCTGAACAAAGGGCTCAGCACAGATTTATCTCTTGTGTTTCCAAAGCTTTCTCTAGCTCTCAATCAACTTTGGAATAAAGGGTCTATCCATTAAATTTCATTTATCAAACTCGCCTGCCTATGGCAGCAGCAGCTCTGTTGTCCTGCTTGCCCTTTCAGAGCATTTCCTCCTGAAACCAGTGAGATATTTACTTACATTTTAGCAACTCTTTGAAAATGGCCATTATCAGGATATATCATTATGGGTGAAGTATCCCGGGTTTAATCTGCCCGTTGAAATTTACTTCATGTAACAACACAGTGTGTGCCCTGTAAATAACACGCTGCATCTCAGGAAATGAAAGTTGTTTTGAATAAATAAATAATGGCTTGCTGACTACTGAGGCTCCTGGCTTTGGTAATGTACTGTGGAAGAGAAAGTAAATAGAAATCTCCTTCTGGGCATTTCCAAACATCAAAATGCCCTCTGTGTTTAGTTGTGGTTAAACACACAGCCCCAGCAGAAGCCTGGAGCCCCCTGTTTGGGTGGCCTTGCAAATGAACAGCTCTGATTTTCCTGTAATCAGGGCTCCTGTGAGGGAGCAGAAGGTGCTGTTGGATGTAGGGGAATTTTTTTAATGAAAAAATCCCTGGCAATGCAAGGGATGTGTCTAAAACCTGGTGGTGTCTGGTTTAATGATGACTGCCAGCATCTGAGGGATGTGTAGTTCCGGGGCAGAGCTTTGGTAGATGATGTTTTCTGCTGGAATTTTGGATGCTGTGGTGTTCAGTGACCACCTCATGGACAGGGTGAACCTGCCCAGGGTCTAATCCAACCCTTGGATGTGCCGTGCTGCTTGAGGGAACAGGGAAAAACTGAGGAGCAGGCAGTAGATGGAGATCATTGTCCATCCAAAACCATCTCAGATCTCATCATGAACTTGAGTTTTATCTGAAGATTCAGATTTTTGGAAGGAAAAGCCTGGAAACTGTGATTCCTGGTGGGTTTTGGGGTGGTATTTAGTTCAGCTGGATGTGGCCAGCTCAGGTTGAGATCAGCACTACCCATGAAGAAACACAACACCTCCCACCGAGACTCAACAGAGACACGACCCGTTTGCAAATCCCCTCCCTGAATAATTTCCACCAACTCTGGCTTAGGTAAAAGACAGAAATCTATCAAATGTTGTACAGATTAACTTATCACCCAGTTAAATCGGCTGTCAGTCTGGGCTGCCTGTGCTTGGCAGGGTGAATTCAAATGCATGCAAATTTCCCTGGTGGCTGACGAGCGACGATGGTGGAGCTGTCAACTGATGACATGTGAAAATACATTAACATTGTTTAAAATATATTTGAAAGGGATAGCTCATATTTTGATAACATTTTCACAGGCAAATGATTTGTATGAGATCTGAAACACTGACCACATAATTTATACTGGGAGGACTTTTTTTTAAAATTTTTTTTTCCTAATAGCAGCTCTTCAGATATGTTTTGTGCTTGGAGGAAGCCCCAAAACAATTAACAATTACCACACAAACCAGTTCGAGTCCCATGTGCCACCATTGTACGGAGTCACTGTTCCGATAGCCTCACTTGTCACTTCCACTTGATCTTTCCAAAAGTGATTAGAAACTTCAAAAGAACCAATTACACAGGCCATTGTGCTAGAGACCTGGCACTTTTTTTTTTTTTTTTCTCCCAAAGCCTCGTGCTCCTCCCTGCGTTTGGACTCGCTGTCTTTAATTTCTTCTGTTTGCAAGATGGATTTCTCCACTTAATGGGAGCTATTACTAATACTAAAAGCTCCAAAGCTTTCACTCCTTCTTTCAGGGCTTAGTGACTCCTTAGCCATGAGGACAGTGAGGATCCACGTGGCTCGTGATGGTCACTGCCCGTGTCCCCAGTTCCACCAGTGACTTTGGATAAGCAGCCCTGAAAGGCAGGAGAGAGATGCAGGAAAAGGTCACAGGATGTGAACAAGTGTTGACTGAGCTGTGTGATAAGAAAAACATCTGAAGCCTGTGCTTCAAGATCCAGCCTTTAGTCTGGAATCTTCAGGGGTGAAAGGGGAGAACTTAGCACAGTCTAAAAACAGCAGATCTCACAGTTCAGCAGTCAACCATGGCGTCTGATACATGAAAAAAATTACTTATGCTGTCAGCTTCCATTATTTACATGATCTTTCTGTGGTTGAGTCGTGGCTGTGGATGTGCAATTCAGCTAGAAAAATTGTGTATTTACACAGATGGGTGCTGGCATGTGACCAGGGCTTGAACAAAATGCATGGTTAGAGGTGGAAATCAAATACACAGAGTGGTGAATTGGTTTTTGAGGGGTTTGGTTGCAAGGTGGAAATGTTTGCAGGTGAATTGTTTTTTGAGGGGTTTGGCTGCAAGTTGGGAATGTTTGCAGGTACGAAGGGCTCTCTGGGAGATGGTGATTCTTAGGAAAAGGAAGGTGGTGTGAACAGGTTTGGGAGTTTGCTCTCCTTGGCTTCCTGGGGTGTCTGCTCTCTGTTTGACAGGAGCATCCCTGCCTCTGGTTTTATTTGGAAATTCCTGGCAAGGACAAACAGGATGCCAGTACAGTCAGAAAGGTCTACCAATAAGACTAAAAATATTATTAATAATAACAATAATCATAATGGAATGTGACTGTAAAGGTGTAACTGGAGTGCCTGGGATGGGGGGAAGAGACCTGGAGGTTCTTCTTCATGGAAGCATCTTCTGATGAGGGAGAGGCAGAGCTCAGGGCAGAGGAGCTTTCCTTTCTCATTCATTCCCCTCTTTCTGTGGATTGTACATGGGACAAACTGTTTCCACCACAGCCTGGATTAGGCTATGATTAAATCAGTGGGAATTTATCCATCAACTTGTTTTATTCTGTGCCTTACAGTGGTGTGTGTTTGTGCACTCTGGGCACCACTGCTTCCCTTAGAATCCCTTCAGAATGGAAACCTGGGGATGAGATGCAATCCCTAACCTTCCATGGCTGTGGGGCACTGCCATAAATCCCTCCCTCCCTTCGTTTCTGGGGTTTGCTTTTTGAACACCATCTCCAGGTGCAGATGGGCTGTAAAACACTTCAGCCAGGTGCTGACTCTGCTCCTGCTCAGGAGTGTGCAGAGAGGGAATCCTCAACGGTGCAGGGGACGGGAAAACTTTTCAGGTCTCAAACTGGGCAGGAGATTCTGTGACAAAGTCTTCACAAAGCTTGGAGTTTTCCCGGGATTATTTGGGCAGCAGTGTAGTAGTGAGCTGAGGTTTTTGTCACCAGTGCAAGGTGACATCTTTAGTGAACTTTCAATTTAAGCAGAAATCTCTGACCTGGTTTTGATCTCCAAAGTTCAACCACGGGCCATGTGTCAGGAGCACAGACCTCAGTGCTGCAGGGCACAGGTAATGGAGGGAAGAGGGATGAGAGGAGGGAAAGCAGGAACAAGGGGATGAGGCCAGGCCATCAGAGAGACAGCCAAGGAGGGCAACAGGTCCTCTGCTGACATTAGTGGCCAGTGGTTAACTTGGAACAACATGTATTTCACATTAAAACAGTATAAAATATTTGTAGGTGTGTTTGTGCCTTCCTTGAGGGTGTGACTCTCCCTCCCTTAAGGAGGAGAAGTGTCCTCGTGGGTTGCCAGGTATTTAACACGTGGAAAATTGGTACATAAAATCCATTTAACTTGTTAGTGAATCAATTGCATCTCCCCTGGTGGCGGTGTGATGTGCAAAGCCTTTCCCTCCAAATTGTTGTCTGCAGTTCTGCTGGCTCATAGCCTGGTTCAACTCCATTCAGCTGGGTAAACTGGGGGGAAAAAAAGAGACTTTTGCCCACATGGAGACATTTCCTTATGAGAAAGAAGGATCAAAGAGAAGCAAGTAGTTGTTGTGATCTTAAGAAGGCAGTGAGGTCGGTTTTCCCAATAGGGAATTCAGCCAGCAAATGTTCTTGTATTGAGGGGAAATTTGCCAGTCCACTGCCACTTTTAACAACCCAGAGTCTTCTGATCACAGATGCACTTTCCAGAAAGAGTTAAATAGCAGCACAAGCACAAGAAAGTGAGGAAGGGGAATGGAATAGCTCAACTTTGAGCCCTGCCATCCTATCCCATCCCATCCCATCCCATCCCATCCCATCCCATCCCATCCCATCCCATCCCATCCCATCCCACCCCACCCCATCCCGCTTGGCCAGCAGTTGCATATGATCAAGGCAGGGAAGGTGGGACACAGAACTGGCCCCTGGCCCCCTCCTCTCATTTTTTTTCCCCTCTACAAGATCAGTTCCAGCCCTAGCTGGGTGAATTACCTCTGGTTTGTGCATTGTCAGGTCATTCATTGCATTATTTTGGTTTTTTATTGCTGCTCTTTGCTCTCGATTGGCTCCAGGCACTCCCTGTGCCCTGGGATGTGCCGCTCCTGGGATCCTGGGATTGCTGCTGCCAGCAGGAATGGTCACTTTTCCTCTGGGGAAAATGGACTTCTGGGGCTAAACCTGTCTCCAAAGCTCTCTCCATGCTCCTGTTATTATTTTTTTCTTTTTTTTTTCTTTTTTTTTTTCCCAATCCCATCTCAAGAAGGAGGAACTCGCTGGCATGAGTAGGGAGGAGGCGGCATTGCTCTGCCACAGGGTTCGGTGTGGAGGGGATGTTCTAGAAATCAATTTTTGCACCCATTCTGTCCCCAGACATGGCTTCTGTTGAGGACAGGGTGGTTCAGGTTCACTGTGACCCTCATGGGATTGTTAGAGCTGGAAGGGACCTTATGGATGGAGCCCAGAGCCCTGCCAAGACAAGGCCACCCAGAGCAGGGGACACACCTGTGTGCAGGTGGGCTGGGAATGCCTCCAGGAGGGAGATTCCACAGCCCTCAGTCCTGCTGTGACATTTGCATCCTTGACTTAAACTTTTTTCAGGATCAGAACCCACCAACCCCAATGTGTGAGGTTGTCTCAGTGAATTTCCACAACTCTGGGTCCAAGTTGTGGGTATTGCTAATCAGACTCAGTGCCTGGCACAGCAAAGCCCAGATCCTGCCTGAGATACCCCAAATGAACCCCTCAATTTAAAAATGTTCTTTGGCCAGGTATGGAAGTTTTCTTATAACTGAGTTTTCCCCCTTTTTCCACCCTTTTCTTTCCCCTTCAAAATGATTATAGATAATAAAGTAGGATGCAAAATTCCTCATTAAAAATGCATCTTGTAAAATTGAAACTTAAGTGTCAGGTTTTTCGAGCAGTCTGTCAAATACTTGACAATTAAAATAGCTGTTTTTAAAAATTTAATGAGACACAATAAGGACTAAATGCACAAGAAGCTCGCTTCTTCTTAGGATAAAGTAGAAACATAACAAGTCCATTATATTTCCTTACAAAAATGTCCCATTTGTAAAATATGCTATAATCTATTTTTAATTAAATTAGTATATGCAATTTATTACCTGAGCTATATTTATTAATATTTAATATTTAATTTCAAATTAATTATCCAAGTAAAAGAGGGCTCAGCTGGGCTGGAGAGACTCACAGAACAGCAAGTGTCCTGCAGCAGCTGGAGGTAAACCTGGAATGTGCAGCTGTCCTGAGCTTTGTGGGAACGATAGAAATAAAATTATACATCAGAAGCTGTGGGTGCAGTCACCTTCCTGTGTGGAAGTGTGGAGTCCCTGAGATATGAATATATGAGCCTGATGTTCATGTATTCATAATTTTGGGAAACATTTTCACTGTGTTAATCAGAGAATGGGTCAGGTTGGGAGGGGCCATTGGAGGTTGTGGAGTCCAAGCTCCCTGCTCCAGCATGGACGTCCCAGAGCACATCACTCAGGATGGTGGCCAGTGGCTTTTCAACACCTGTAGAAAGGGAGATATTGCTGATATTTCATCTCAACACTGCTCTCTGTGACTCTGGAGCATCCTGAGCTCCAAGACCTGAGCTCCCAAAGTTGCATCTTCCACCAGTTTGCTGGGTGGTTTGCTCCATTTCCATACTTTGGGAAGTTTTCCCTTAGGTTTCCCCAAGATGGGATTTCCTCCTTCTCTCCTGTGCTTTGATGAGCAGAGAAGAAAGCCTCACTCAGAAATTTAAAGTGTGATTCCTTGGGTCAGCACCCAGCCTGTCACCCTGTGTCATTTTAGGCAAACCCAGGCAGACAGAAATCATGGAATGGTTTGGGGTGGAAAGGACCCCAAATCCCACCCAGTGCCACCCCTGCCATGGCAGAGACACCTCCCACTGTCCCAGATTGATCCAATTCCCAGTGTCCAGCCTGGCCTTGGGCACTGCCAGGGATCCAGGGGCAGCCACAGCTGCTCTGGGCACCTGTGCCAGGGCCTTACACCCTCACAGGGAAGGGATTTTCCTATTATCCCATCTAAACCCACTCCTAGGCTGAAGCCTTGTCCTGGCACAAGATGCTCTTGTAAAAAAAATCACTTTAATGGGCCACGTTTTCAGGGTTTTCTTCGCCATTGTGGAAGGTTGCAGTTGGTTATTAGTATTAGTATTTATTAGTATTAGTGAGTGCTGGAAGACCCAAAGTTGGGGCATCCTTGGCTCTCTCCTCTTCTCTTGCCCCTGTTCTCTCTTTCTTCCCTTGGAAAATCTTCTACCACTTCTGCTCTGGAGCACTCCAGGGCAAATCTCTTGAAGCACCTCTTATTTCTTCCTTTTAGTTTGCCACTTTTTGGTTTCAGCACTTTTGTGAACATGACTAAATAGATATCTTGCTCTCAGCCATATACAATCCGACAGGAGCTGCACCAATGGGGAGCTGTGGAGGTACAATGGAATACTTTCTAATTTACCCAGATAATTTGCAGAGACTGCCAGTCCTCTGTTGGTTTAAGCCAAACTTCAGTGTGGGTTGTTGTTTTGTTCTTTTTTCCTCAGGAATATAATTTTATATTAATTACACTGGGATTATCCGAAGGCGTGTGTAAATTCCACATGATTTGTTGGAAAAGGCACCTTTCTGGGAAGGAAAAAGAGCAATCCACTGTGACAGAGCTCAGACAGTTGCAGTATTTTAATCAGCATGGGTGTGCAAAACCAAAATAAAAACCCTAGGAATGGTGATTTTCTACACACAATCTGTTTAGTTTGGGAAAACAAACGA
>NC_133825.1:48863532-48878532 GCF_047830755.1 Zonotrichia albicollis
TCCCTTCACAAGCCACAGAGAAGTTGGTACCACTTGGCCACGGGCAGTGATGGATGGTGCTGAAGTCCTTCTGCCACCTCATAGCACTGATCCCGTGGCTTGGTACAGGAATGGGTACAGGAATCCATTTTTCCTGAAAACCCTTTTTTATTTCCTGAATTTGTGGTACTTATCTGTGTCAGGCTAATCCAGAGCTTGGAATTTTATGAGGATATGTTTGTCGTGTGATTGTGCAAGAAAGGGCTCTACTTCAGGAGCAACAGGCTGACAATACAGTGAGAAATTTTTCTGTAATTTTATTTATGCTTTAGATCCTGAGCTCTTCAGGTGGGGGTGTTTTTAGGTCTGTGTGATTCCAAATTATTTATTCTTGATTTAACCTGGGTCCAGCTTTATGCCAAACCTCTGTCACTCTCCTGGCTGACACAGATTTCAAGTAAAAATAGACTCAAGTAAAAATAGACTCAAGTAAAAATAGATTTCAATAGTAAAAATTATTTCTAGTAAAAATGGAGTAAACCCTTTACTTCTTCCTTTTGTTACTTGGGGGATTCTCCTTTACTTCCTGACAATTCTCATTTTCCTAAGTGAATTTATCAAGGCAAGCAGAGATAGAGATGAGTGTTGCTTGTTCCCTTCCCCTTTGGTCATGGCTGCTGCCTACCCCAAATCCTTATCAGGAAATTTCTTTAAAACCACCCATAACAGCAAACAAACTTTGTGATCCCATTCTGTATTCACTATTTTTTCCATAAATTTTGCTTTACTTCTTCAGCCTCCACGCTGTTCATTTGAACCTTTTAGGGTCTTTTGGTTATCATTCAAGTCCTGGGGTCAATGTAACATGAAATGATTCACTTGTCAAAAACATTTTATCGGGGAGCTGTGGCAGCAGCTGCCCTGGGTGTTTCTGGAGCCCAGGACAGGATGGGTTTTGTCCTTGCAGCTCCACCTGGATGCTGCAGGAGCTGCTCTTGCTTGGCTTTTCCTACTGGCTCGGAGCATCTGGAAAATGGGTGCAAATACTCCCCTTCTGTGCTTTTGCCATCACATCCTCCCTGAAAAGGGCTTTTGTCAGGCTGTCAAAATACATCTTGTCCAGTGCCAGGTGCTGGTGTCAGGGCTACGAGGTGAGGCATGAAAGTGCCTGAGTGTTTCCCACCCTGCCACTGAGGCCCAGGCTGGTGGCACCCCTTGGAAGGCTTGGAAGGGGCACAAATAATGATGCTGAGCATGACTGGGGGTGTTTTTCCCCTCTCTCTCTACCTGTTCTGAGAACAGAAAACACTTGTGATTTCCTGTCAGCTTCTCCCAGTACTTTCAGGACTCGCTCACCTTGTTTCCCCCCCTCAAGCAGAATATCGTGCCCTGAGTCCTCGGCTTCCCCAGCAAGGCGGAGAAGACATCCACATATTCCCTACACCATTTTTCTCTTTAGTGGATATTAGCAGATGTGCTTCCAGCAGACTGGCTCAGCACAAACAGGCTTTTAGAGCGACAGGTTCATGAACCGGGGGCCCCGCTGGCGCTCGCGTACCCAGCTCCCCTCGCCACCCTCACCGCGCCCCAGCCCCAGCCGGCCAGCCTCGAAATCTCCCTCTCCCGAGCTCCCCAGGGTTTCTGCTGATTGATTTCTCTTTTTTTTTTGCCTCCTTTTTTTCCTCCTTGCTGCCCGCTAAGCGATGCCTATAAGTGTTTGTGCGCGGGGCTCACTTGCTGCTCCCAGATAAGCGCGTTAATCCTTTGTCTTGTGCGGCGGGATAAGACACCAACCCTGGCGGCAGCGCCACCGCCTCTGCTCCAGTTGCTTTCTCAGAGCTGCTGCAGAGCTCTCAGAGCGTTGGGTCCTGGCCCATTGCCCCTGCTAGGCTGCTCCCTTAATGGATTAGCTGGACTTCAAGGAAAATCCTGCCTTAACAATAGCGAGGAGCCGTGTGGTGCTTGGTCTACCTAAGGAGAGGTGCCAATGGTATTTGCTGCTACCAGCGAAGCCGCTCAGGCTCTTTGATCCGATTTCTCTCTTCTTGATTTTGATATCTCTACAAAAGCCATTGCAGATGGGAAAGGGAAAAAAAAAAATACAAACCCCAAACACGCCAGCCAAGCCACCCTCAGTTTTTGTTAATTCTTTTTTTTTTTTTTTCAGCTTTCTCCTCTTTTCCTTCCCCCTCCTCCTTCCCACCCGAGCTGCTGAGGCGGCCTCATGGAAGAGAAACTAAATCGCTCTCCTCTTGCTTTGGGCTGTTTTTCATCACTTCTTCTGTGCTTCCTGACCCCAAAAAGCAGGCTTAAGTTGCTACATTCCTGCTCCTTCACCATAGCCAGAGACACAGTTCTCCTCGTTTCAGCAGATGTGCCAAAGGTACTCTGCTCTCCCTCGGGCATAACTTCAAATTTTGGCAAATGCAAAGCTTGGACGCAGTCCAGGAAAATGTTTTTGTCTTGCAAAAGTGTTTTTGTTTTGCTTTGTCCGAAAAGTAATTTATTTGAGCTTGAAGTGTTGTTTGAAGCATACTGCTGAAACTCTTAGAATTTTGGAGTTTTCTTAATTTTTCAAGGGAGCTCTCACTGAGCTCCAGATGTTTTGCCACTGACCATCAGCTCTGGAAATGGGTAGCCAAGCAGGGAAATTATTATTCCTCTCAGCCTTATCTATACCAGAAGGCACAAGCAGTGACACTGAAAAAATGTCAATTAACCTGCACTGTTGGTAACCTCAGAGGCTTCTTTTTACCTGGAAACATTTTTTCATTTTTTTTTGGTGGAAAAATTTCCATATGTGTACGTGCACAAGTCTGGGTGCACACATGAGCAAAGCCATGGATGTGCTGCTGGAAATCCTGCTGCCTTTGGTCAGCTTTAGAGGGAACTAAAGCCCAGCTGTGCTCACAGTTAGGAGAATTCACAGGGCTAACACACATAAAAGCAGACACGAGATCCTTCATGTCTCAGACCAAGCAGCAGGCGTGCTTTGGGTCCTGCAAAAAAATACTGGATTGATGTGAAGCTCTGTGATGGTGAAAATATGTGGGATTTCTGCCACCTGCCCTTTGCATCCACCCTGTATCCTTCTCAAGTCTGCTCATAACTGATTCTTCCCAAGCTTCCAGCTGCTTGGCATTTCTTGTGTAAAATAATTAATGATTATAGGGAATGGAGAGATCAGCTTAGGGATAGTCAAGCCTGGTCTTGGGCATTGGTATACAGGCACTCGTGTGCAGTCAGGGCTCAGCAGCCGTGTCAAAGGGGGAAAAAAAGATGAATTATTTGAAGAAATATTGGGGAAAATGATTTGAAAAGAATATATAGGATATTTACACCTGCAGGTATAGAAGGAGGCTGTAAGGAGGGTCAAAGGTGGCTCCTGTATGGGGACAGGGCAAAACAAAATGTTGGGATTAAGAGCTGGGCCAAAAGTTACTGGTTTTGAGTTTGTTACTCAAATCTCCAGGGACTGAGAGCACAGCTGTAGGAAACTTGCTCCCTGCTCCAACTCTTCCAGCCCTCCCTGGCTGTGGCCTCTGGGGGCTGAGATGGACCTTTGGACCAGTCCAGGATGGCCAATCCCACGGGATCCTTGTGCAATTCTGTTCAATCCTGGAACCGCAGAATTGTTTAGGTTGGAAAAGCCCTCTAAGATCACTGAGTCCAGCTGCTGTCCCAGCACTGCCAACTCCACCACTAAACTACGTCCAAAAAATGCCCAAATGGCAGTAACTAAAAACACAAAAATTGGGGAAATTATGTATTTTGAGACAGCATTTCACGCACTGATATTTTGAGGTCTTTAAAGCCACATTGTCTGCCATGGAAATGCTCATTCCCTGAGCTCCATGCCTCACTAAGGTCCCAAAAATTGCTTCCTCTACCATCAGGGTAAGCTGGGAAGAAGCTGCTGGTTCATCCCTGATTTTAGATCTTGTGGTACAGACCACAAAAGCTGCTGAGGGGCTGACCAGAGCAATCTGCTCCAAACACACAGTCCCCTCATGTGGCTTTGAGAGGGATGTGCCCTGGGATGGTGACTCTGTCCTGACATCCTGACCTTGCTGGGTTTGGCTCATTTTGGGTCCCTATCCAAAAATGATGGCTCAGGAAAACTGGGCAGGGACTGGTTCACTGTGTTGTTGAGTTCTTTTTGCTTTGGATTCAATGAGTGGATGTTTTCCAGGAAAACATTTCCACCAAAAATCACCCAGAATCCTCTAATTTTACGCCAAAGACAAGGTTCAGAAAAAGCTCTCATTTAAATGGTGTGACTTGAATAATACTACAATGAGTAGAAATACTGATGATAGTGGTTCCTCTGTTGCACTTTGTGCCTCAGTCCCAAGTCTCTGATTCCTGTCTGACTATAGAAAGATTATTCTGGATTGCAGGAGCCTGGACAGAGCCCCCACTTGCAGAGATAACAGGACAGGGGGCATCAAGACACCTGTGTGGAATTGGAAAGATGAGACCCAGCCCACAGGACTGTGTTGGAAGGTAGCACACAGATATATCACAATTACACTTCTCTGAGACTGGAAATGCTGGGTAATTGTCTTTCCCTGCCAGTGTGCTCAGGGCGCTTTACAACAATAAATTTCACCAGGAGTGCTGAAGAACAGAAAGCACAATAAGGGGAAACCTGCTGCTCCAGGAATGCAAGGAGAGGAAGCTTTCATGGCCAAACTGGGCTCTGGGTGAGCAGGGTGGAGCAGCCCAGGGTGCTGCCTCGAGGCTGGAGATCCTGGCAGTGGGCATGGATGGGGAGAGGGGGCAGTGCCAGCCCCCAGCCCTCTGGAGCACTGCCCACCCTGCCTCTGCAGAGCAGGAAAGCTCGGGGCTGAGCATTGATTGAGGGCAAGGACAAAGTTCTCTTTGCAGCCAAAACAAAATTGTGTGCCAATCAAATAGGTGTGAGACAGGCTGTTGTTGACCTCTAGGGAGTATCAGAGGACAAAAATCCTTGGAAGGAAATTCAAAAAAACAGCCTCCAGGGAAGCCAAGCACTGCTGGAAGTGCTGCAGCATCATGGTGCCAGGACCTCTGAGCATCCACACAGCCCTCCCTGGAAGGACACCTCTAAAATTCCATCCTGTGGCTAGAAAACATCTTCATCTTGCTTCCTAAAAGGCAGCATAGGCTGAGGTTTGAGAGATTTTGTGCCCTGATCATTGCAGACCCTTCTTTATGGACTGGAGAAATGCAGCTCCAGCCCTGCCTGGGGGAGGAGGAGAGTGATCCTTTCTCTCCTCTATTCTCTTTTCCCTCCCCTCTCCTTTCTCCACTCTCTTCCCTCTCCACTCTTACTTCTCCCTCCTCTCTCCTCTCTGCAGTGGGCGGTGAGTGCAGATCCTTCCAGCAGGTGCCTGTTGTCTTTGAGGGACGTCCTACAGCAGGACCTTGATCTCACTGGGGTCTTCATAATAGCAAGATACCAAAAATAATCAGAATATATTCAAAAATGGACAGGAGAGGGTATTTGGCTCGTTCACAATGGCCATTAGATAGCTGATACTTGCTGTGCTTGCTCTCTATGCTTCAGAGCCATCCATAATTACAACATATTTTTGTAACCCTATCTTGGAGCAGATTTGATTTTTAGGAAGGAAAAATGTCACTAAATCATTATTATTCATGTGACAAATCCTGAAGGGTAAATTTTTTTTTAAACACCACCTCTATCAGTCTCTCCCATGTCACCTAACTTTTATGCAATAACACTGTTCCCTTAGAGATACCGTATAAAATATCTCTCACTTCCCAATATTATTCATAGAATTCCCATTATAGAACATTGAAAACCCAGATTAGAAGAGTACAAGAATATTTTATGACCAGTTTGAAAATGCTGTTACTGCTGCAATAAATTAAGAAGTTAAATTACTCCCACATTGAGTATTGATATACTGTGCATGGCAGAAAAATTCCTTTGAAATATACTGTACAATACATATAGAGAAATTCCAGCCCCTTTGATGGCTGCCAGCAAAGGGGGTTGTGAGGACTTGGGGGTGGGGGACTGGGTTGCCAAGTTTGGTTTTTAAAGCAGCAAGTTGAGCAAAGGCAAAATCAGAGCAGCAACATTTTATACGGATAATTGGGAATATTGGGATGTTGCATTTAATAGCCAGGTTCTTCCCACATTCTTTATGAACTCTACAGAGGGGATATTTCCTGGGTCAGCAGACCCAATTTCTCATAATATGATTTTCTCTTATATCTATGTGGACATTTATTTGTGGCCTTTACCTGACCACTGTCAATGTGTAATGTGTTCATACCTCTTTTATATTAGGTGGTGTTTTTCTTTTTTGGCTGAATGATCATTCAAACTCAGATCTTTGACTGCCAAGGGAAAAGCAGAAAAAATTAGGAATGTTGGATCCAATCTGGCTGATGGGATATAATTGCTTTTAGATATAAAGATACTCAAATAATTAATTGAATCGACTTTTGAGCTTTATTTCTAGTTGTTTGCATTATTGGAGTGGTGTAAAGCCACCAGAATGGGCCAGATAATTTTGATGCAGGAATTTATGTGCACAAATTGTCTTTTTTTTTTTTCCTGCTTACACAGCTTCATTTGGGAAGCATTGCACAGGGAGCTGCACTTATACAAAGTGGTTGTTACAACTTCAGGTAAGAGCTGATCTTTCTCATAAATTTCCATGTGTTGTCTGCTGGGTATTTTATTAAGGAAAATAATTGGAGAGATTTGCCTGCTGGACCAGATTGGCAACCAAACCACCTATTTTGCAAAAAAAAAAAAAGTAACAAAAGAGCCCTTTTGCACATTTTGCAGAGGAATCCAAAGAGCTGCTGCAGCACCAGCAATGTAAGCAGCTTATTGGGGTGTGCCAAGAACACAGCAAATCCAGGCCTTGAGTTTACAATAATAATTACAGTGTATTCTGCTGATTGCAATATTCTGGCCCAACAGGGCCTGTTTAACTAAGCTGGCCCTGGAATCGAGTACCTACAAGTAATGTGATCTATTTATTAACGAGTGCTTTTTACAGGAGCGTCCATTCTGAGCTCCCCTATTATTCCACAAGTGGGGAACTGGCTTTCAGCAAGAGTCGTTTCTATAAAACGCATCAGAGGAGCTATTTAAGAACAACACAAACCTCGATGAAGCCCCGGTGTGTGTTTCTAGAGGTTATTCTTGGAGGATTTTCCCTCCCAAGGAAAGCCGGGCAATGAAGGGTGGATGCCGAGCAGAACGTTTTTCCCTAGATGCACCAAAATATTCACTCAAAGATCAGCAGCAGCTTTCTGCAAATCCCCAAGCTTAGGCGTGCTTGTTGGACCCTTGACTCTTCCGTGGAGTTGGTTCTTCCCAGATTAAGCCCAGCCCAACCAGGGAATCGCTCAAACCCACGCGGATGCGGCGCCGAGCCGCGGCCCCAGCGCTGCCCACGGCGCCTTATCTCGGTGTATAATCATGTAGCAGATCATGTATTCATTTGTATCATTAAATAAAGACTACCAGAGCCCTGGGCCCAGGCGAGCAGGAGGGATGCTCAGAGGATCATGGGTTCCCGGCATGCCCCGCTCCCCTTGGAAAGGCGCTGACTCACTCCCCGAGCAATCAGCGTTGTGTGCCATTACAAATGGGCTGGTTAATAGGCCTGCATCCATTATCATTAGTGCATCTCAGCACGCAGGTACATGATGGGGCCTGCCAGCGCATTTGCTCCAGCTCACTGAGCCAGGGGCCATGCTCCATTGCAAATGAGGATGAGGAACACCTGCTCCAGGGTTTTTCGGCAGACCGGAGTCATCCTTCACATCTCATGCAACACTTGTTCTGTCAGAATGCAATGCTGGCACCGGCCGGAGCGGGGCTGTGCCAGGCGTCCGACTAAAGATTAGACACTTCCCTGTGGTCTCCTGCTCAAGTTCAGCTTTGAATTATTTTTTCTTTTTTTTTTTTTTTTTCAAAGAAAGCTTTTAAAAATTTATCAAGTTCGTATTAGGCATTCAGTCATTATGTTAAGGGTTTAAAAATAAAGATAAAAAAAGAGAAACTTTACTTCAGAAATTAACTTCTTTTTTTTGGCAATTAGAATGGCAGCATAAAATATTTATTGGGTCTGATAATTTTATTCACAGTGCTGAGTGCTGGCTGTTTGGATACACTTTTTGAGAAAGGTTTTATTTTTGGAAAATTGATTCCCCCCCCCCCCCCTATTTTTCTTTCTGCCCTTCTGCAACTATTCCCAGTGTTTGTGAGATTTTCTTTTTCATTGTCTGCACCAGGTGACCCGAGATGTGATATTGGACACTAACCAAAAGGGGGAAAATATGACAAAATATTGCCTTCTCCAGGCACATGTCTTTCCATGCAGAGGCCTCTGCTCTGGCTGCCCTCCAGAGCCAGGACAAAGGCTTTCCTCATCCTGCTCCAAAAGGCACGACGCTCGCTGCCAGCCCCAGGCTCATTTGCTTGAGGCACTGGAAATAAAAATGAAGGGAGAAAAACCAGTTGGAATTTGAAGAAGCAGCTCTTGAGGTTTGTGATTTGCGCTGAAGGGCACGGTGAAGGCGGCAGCGTGTCCCTCCCATTTCCCTGCCCTGTGTAACAGGGATTTTATGGGCACCGCTGCCTGCCAAAGCTTCTCAGTCCTTAAAAAAAGGAATCCTGCAAGTGTGACCAGCTGGGAGATGCTGTCAGGCTCACGCACATCCCTTCATCCCAATGGATCAGTCCCACTGGGGAGAGCCCTCCAAATCATTCCCTGGGGAAGGCACTGAACATCCTCCAGTGATCCTTCCGTGGGGAATGAGGAATCACCTTCTGAGGCAAGGCTGGGACTGAGCTGGAGCAGGAGGACAGCCCCTGCCACATCCTGGCGAAAACACAGCACCAACATCCACTCCTTCAGCAGAGTCCTCTTTGTCTCCCAGGAAAGCAGAAGGAATGGGAGTTGCTGCTTCTCCAAAAATTCAGGTAAGAAAATCTGACTCTGCGCTTGGAACAAGGCTTTAAGTAGGAAATTCCTGTTCGCTTTCCATGCTTTTCTTTTTTCTAGAGTTATTCCTTCCTCACCTTCCCCAGTCCTGCTATCCACACTGAAGAGGCTTTTGGTTCTGCTTCCAGAGCCTCCAAGAAAATTACAGCTGTTTCATCAGGAAGCCTCATCTGGTGGAATCCAGGTTTCCCCAGTGATGAAATGATGCTGGAAGTTACAGACCTGCTGGTTTGGTGCTCTGCCAGGAAAGGGGAGTCCTCAGTTTGTACTTAGGATCCCAAACTGTATCTCTGCTTTATGCCCAAGCACTACAAAAAAAAAAATGCTTCCCAGGATCCATCCTTTTCACCCTTTTATGAGCTTTGGTGCTCAAATGAAACCTTGGGCTCTCATTCCTCAAGGTGTTTCTTGGTCCCTCCTGGGTTTGGGTTCCTTTTTTATGGTTCCATGAAATGAGAATGCTGCAGGAAGCACTGATGTGATTGCTTGTGGATTAGAGATTTGTGTCAAACTTCTGAAGTTTTCTGTATTTTCCATATTATTACAGAGAAATAATCTTGTTTCTTCTTTTATTCTGGTTACAGAAGGTGCTCAGGGCTGTGCTCACCCAATGCCCTTGGATTCTGCTGGAGATGTCTCTGCCTTCCCCAGGGGATTGCGGTCACTGATAAGTCAGTATCACCCACAGAAAAAAGTTTAAAAGTTTCAAATCACTTTGTTTACATTTTAAGGGAGACAGACATAAAAAATCTTCATCTTTTGAAATCGGTTGTGACATTTTTTGAATCTGTGACATACTTCAGCAAAACCAAAAAGGAAGGAGTTGTCCTATGAGGTTGGAGGGACCATCCACCCACCCAGGGCTGTTGGGAAGTGATGGGATCTGCAGTGGCAGCTGAGGGAAAAGTATGAAAAGAGGCCAAACATAGACAAATCTCACAGATTGCAATGGCAATTTGGGAGGAAAAATTATTCCAGTTGCATTTAACAGACAGCAAAATTAGTATTTATCCTTTTCCTTGTTAAAGGCAAATTTCCAGGTCTGCGCCTTTTGAAGGATTTGGGTTTGATGTTTTTTTTTTTTTTTCTTGTTTACTATTATTTTAATTTTAATTTCTATCCATTCAATGAGAGCTGCTCAAAGTTGATGTTGCTAAAACACTGGAAAGGCCAATTTTCCACTCATGCAGGTCTGAAAATCCTGGGGAAGAGCTGTTCAGAGGAATGGCAGTAATGCAGAATAAGGATGTGTATGGTTGGTGCAGGCTAGACATGGGGATATTTAAATTAGAAACACGAGCAGGAAAATAAGGGTTTGTGTTGGAGTTTTCAAGGAGTAACTCCTGAGGAATGTCTGGAGGACTCCAGAGGAAGCAATCCCTTGGGATCAATCTGTAAGGCTGAGTTTGGGAAAAGGCAGAATCAGGAAATGAGAGACAAGCCTGATAATTGTCTGGGGATGTTAAAATTCTCAGTTTTCTTCTGTCACAGCAGAAATCAACAATATCTTATTTTTTTTTCCTTTCCCATTCCATAGGGAGGGCTGGCTCCTGCTGGGACTCTCATCCCACCCTGCAGGGAAGAGCTGCAGAGGGATTTATGGAATATTGTTATTTATTGGCTGGGAGTGCAGTGATGCTCCCTTGGTGCTCAGAGAGTTTCTTCCACAGCACCCCAAACTCCAGGTGCAGGCACCACTCTGGGCCTCAGCATCCTTGAAAACATCACCTTTCAGAGTTAATTATGCGACATGAGCAATAAATATTTAAAATATATCAGATATCAAAAATTTTTAAGCACAGCTTTGAAGCCCAGGGTGTGTTTACATGCTTTGCTGACTGAACAGACCTCAATGTGGGTTTTTAAAATCCCAATCCCATCGGGGTGTCAAGCAAACAACACCTCCACCCAACTTCCGTGTACTTTAAATACATGGGTGCTGCTGGATTTGGCTGTTAGTTGGAGAAAGAGCTGAATCTAACTGAGAAATTCCAAGTTTATGAAATTCCTAACCTCGTTTCTTGCCTTGTGCCAGGGAACCCTGAGCCCGTGATGTGACAGCCCAGCCAGGCTTGGAAACCACATCTCTGGAGGTGAGAGGCTCGTGCATTAACCCTCTTGTGCTGCTACATTTTTAAAGCTCCTTTTTTTAATGCTGAAAAGAAGAAAATCATCCCATATTTTGGAACAAAACCCAAAAAGCATCAAGGATTGAAATAGATGGTGCTGACAGAAATTCAAATGCAAAGAGAAGTTGGATTGGGTATATTCTGGTTTATTTTGGGGCAGGACTGTTAGCACTCTGCTGTGTTGAGGTGCTGGGAGTTGGATGCCAGGGCACCACTACCCCACTCCCAGTGCCAGAACACAACATATCTTCACCCCAAAAAGCCAAATTGAGGTTTTGGCTGAAGGAACACCTTGTATGTGATATTTGGCTGGTTAACCATTTGCTCCTCAGCTATTTTCCTGCACTTTCTGTCCTCTCTCCCCCACAATTCAATTGTTTAAGTACAGACTGCAATGTTAAATACCAGATTTCAATGTTCTGCTCAGGTTTTTCTATCACCTGTGGCTGGATGCAGTGATGCTGGAATATGGGGAGGGGATTAGGGGGCACTTTTCCCAATTGTGGAGCAGACTGGGATGCACCAACACATCCTGTCCATGGCTGCACCAACTCACCTGGTGCTGCCTCACTTTTCCCAAAGAATTTTCCCTGTGCCAGTGCAGAGCCCTGGTTTTGTGAAGCACATGGGTGGAGACAGGTCTGGGACAAGAAAACTCTTATTTATACATGTGGCCTCATCAGGATTTGTGTCAAAGTCTCTGGAGATGCCCTCCAGCTTCCTTAAATTTCATTTTTTAATAATGAAGATAATTTTGAGTTTTACAAGCCCAAAAATGTCTAAAGCTAATAAACATTTTATACACATGTCAAAAGATGCTTCAGAAGCAGCCAAACCATGGATTTTTTAACAACTGAGGGGGGATAACAACAGAAATCCACAACACGCTCCTTGCTTGCCAAGTTCCTGCGGCCTGAGCGAATTTTTAGAGATGAGTTACAAACCCCAGATTAACGGAGCTTTAATGGAAGTGCTGACACTTCCTAAAGCTGGAGCCACCCTACAACAACCCCGCATCCCACTGCTGATTCCCGGGGGGGAATAATGCAGCACTTGAGGGAATTAGTATACGGAGGGGCTCCCGAGTGTTTTCGCCCTCCTTTCTCATGCGAGCTTGCAGGGAAGGGATTTGGCAGGAGGATTTGGCAGCCTGGCAGCTCGTGGGGAAACAAAAACCAGCAGCTATCAGTGCAAAACGGAGCGGCCTCTGTGGCTGGTGGCCACCCAGCCCCGCTGGCCCCCGCTTCAAACACAAAGCTGGGTTTGTGGTGGGGCTTAGGCAGAAAGGCTCTTAGGGCCACCATCCAAGGGCTGGAGTTATCTCCCGTTGGAAATGCCACTTATCGATTCTTTGATGGTTTTTAGGGAGGTGTTTTCATCAAGCAGGCAGAGTGGTTTGGTTTCCCAGCGTTGCTCCACGCTGAGGAGATGGATTTGGGGCTGTGTGTCTGTGTTCAGAGCTGCAGCTCCACTGCGGGGTGTACGTGGGGATGCACAGCAGCACGTGAGGAAAGCCTGGCTGGTACACAGCAGCTGGCTCGCTTTTATCACCAGCTTTGCCATAAAACATCCCATTTTAATAATCAAATTAGAGCCGAGGCAAACCTGCACAGGTGAGAGGAAATGTGTGAGCGTGATCAAAACCACATTTCTGATTCAGGATGGAATCGCAGGCTACAGGGAGGTACATCTGTAAATTATACAGGAAGCTTTCTTCAACAACTGATTCACCCTGACAGTTTTACTGAAGTATATGAAAATTAGTATTAAAGATGTGATATGTAGGCTTCTTTCCAGGAATTCCAATCTGGTTTCAATAAAATGAAAACACTGATTGGAAGTGAAGTTGCCTTCCGGTTTTGCCTTTGGCTATTATATGTTCATTCGTGAAATGACTGAATTCCACAACTACTTTTAATATTCACCTTTTGAGTTCATCTCCCGTACTGGACACATTGGAATGATTAAAATAGCACCGACTCCTGAAGCCGGATTCTCTTTAATTTGAAACAGCCTGGGTGCTGAGGAGGAAAAAATATTAAAAAAAAAATGAATGCTCCGTTAAGTCCATCCTTTCTTAGCATCCAGTTGCTTCAGTGCGTGTTTAGGGTGGAATACTAATAAACAAGTGGATGAAACATCCCTGAATGACTGTGAAAGAGCACAGCTCCATGGTCCCTGTCCCTCCAGGTTGCTGCTCCTGGAGGTGCCTGCTGGCTGGAAGGTTTGTATACTCCAATGCTCCGGGTCTCTCCGTGCTTTGGCAGCTGCCCGGCCCTGCACATCAGTGCCACTGTGTGCTGAGCTCCTGCCAGGGACAGGGCCTGGGAAAAGGGGTGCAGAGCAGAGATTTGGGGCCAGCAGATGTAAATATTGAAGATATTTGAGTTTCACAATACAAACTGTTGCGTTCCAGCTTATTGTTCCAAGCGGGTTTTGCACGCTGAACCTGCGGGAGCTCCGTGCCAGATGAGCAGAGCAGCTTCTTGCAGAGCATGAGTGGTTTTATGTGTTGAGGAGCTCATAAAGAAATCCAAATTCCCTTGGATTTGCTAACACCTTCCAGGCTAAGCTTGGTGTTTCGAGGCTGTATTGTCCTGGAGATGGAAAATTGGATCTGCTGCTTTTAGGGAGGTGCTGGCTGGACCAGCCGTGGGGCAGAGCTCAGTGTGGCACCCAGGGTGCTCACCTGGGCTGCCATGACTTCATTGTAGTTGGTTTAAAAGTTACATTTCCTTCATTATTTTATGTGGAAAAGCTGGTTCTCCTTCATTATTTTATGCTGGAAAAGCAGTGACTCCCTCATAAATGTCCCCCAGTGCCTGTTTTGTTTTTGCTGGGGAAAAACCCCCAATCCTTGCTCCCCATGTTGGTGCAGTTTCCTCCCTGCCCTGGGGTTGTGGGAATCTTTGGTGGTACCCTTTTTTCAGGGACTTTAAGGGATTGTTTTCTCCTCAGCACCACTGGAGGTCTCAGCCCTGGGATCCACCACAGCTGACCTGATGTGCTGAGGACTAAAAGGACATCTACAATAAACTGTAATATTAAAAACTTTAGCACCTCTGTGGAACAAAGGAAAGCCCAGGAAAGTAATTTCAGCCTGTGTATTCAGTCACCTCTCTGGCAACCTCTGCAATGAGTATTCTGGCAAGTTATCTCACTGAGGGAGAGCCTGACTTTCTGCAGTTGTCCAAGGCAATCTTTGATTAAATTTTGGATGCTGTTACTTAGACACCCGCTCCTGATGCACTTACCATATTTTGCAAAGAGAAGGTCTCTGTGAATTGAAAATTTCTGGTTATGTGCATTCAAGGTCATGCATAAAACAGCATCTAGGATCATGGAAAGTTGAGGAATTTAATCAAAATGCTGCTCTATAGTTTGGTGTGTTTTGTAGGATTAGCAGGGGCACCAATAATGCTGTCAATGCAGAGCTCATTTGGACACTTGTGAATTATTGAGCTGCAGAGCAAACCTCAGCACAGCCTAAATCAACAATTTTCCACAGTGCTGTTGGCAACAGAAGTTCCTGATAGCTCCTCTTCCACACTGGAGAGGGACAAAATTGCAGTAGGAGGTTGTTTGGGGAAAAAAAAAGCAGTTGCAGGCTTTGGGATATCTGACTTGGTATTTTTGGGGCTCACCAGAAAGAGGCATAAAAGCAGTCCTATACAAATTTAAGAAATTGTCACTCCTAGAGGAAGTAGAAGTTTAAACTCAATATTTTAAAATGCAGCAAAGTCCACCCAGTGAATCTGCAGGACGCCCCTCTGGGGACTGCTCCACATCCTGTGTCCCAAAGCCAAATTCTGGGAATTCTGCAAGGAGCAGTGGGGGAAGGTTGGTGGTGGGAGGGATGACTGGAGGGTCTGGAACATCTTCCCTGGGGGAATTCTCTAATCCAAGGT
>NC_133825.1:48883532-48933532 GCF_047830755.1 Zonotrichia albicollis
ATGCCTTTCCTGGCAATGTCCTTGCCTCCTATTAGATAATCAATTAGTCTCAGAACATTAAAAAGCAAAATGCTGCAACAGGATTTTCCACCAAATTCAAAAATATTTACTAAAGGATTTCATTGCTGCTGTTTATTTACATGGAAGCCTGAAGGCCGCACGACATAATGCTGCTGCTCTGGCACCAAGACATCTCTGCAGCCTGGGCCCCGAAGGACATCTGGAGTTTCTGGGTCACAGTGGTTCCTTTTTGCAGAAATTTGCTCGCAGGAAGTAATGAATGAGCCCATTTTCACTTCGACTGGGGCCTGCAGTCTACGGGAGACATTAGGAGCAATTTGTAGTCAACGTGCAGGTCTGTTCCATCTAAAATATTATCAATGAGCTTGTCAACCCGAGCCTTAACCTTCTTTGTTATTTTCATCTGCTCCTCTCTCAGATGTCTCTCCTCGTAGCCATAACCTCTGAAGACTGGCAACAGGATGTCATACACCTGTTTTGCTCAAGGCTGGGACTCGGAGCCCTGCGCGAGGTTGTGTCGGCATTGGCTCGCTCGCTGCTTTGCTCAACGTATATGTCAGAATGTCAGATGATCGTTGTTGTATCTGCAGCTGTTGCATGAGCACAGTGCCAGGGGCACAACTTTCCTGCAGTGAGCTTTAATTTGCTCTCCCCTCCCTGAAGAGCTCTGGCGCTTCACCTTGCTGCTGCCGCTGCAGCTGGAGGAGAGCTCAGCCCGCGTGCAGCTGGGGCTGCGGCACGGGAGGGAGGCAGGGAGAGAGGCAGGGAGGCAGCAGTGAAGGAAGGCAGGCAAGGAGATGGGCAAAGAGACTGGGAGACTGGGAAGGGGGCAGGGAGGCAGGGAGGCAGGGATGGAGGCAGGGGTGCAGGCAGGGGTAGACATGGAGGCAGGATTTGAGGCAGGGACGCAGGGATGGAGACGGGGTGCAGGGTTGGAGGTAGGGGTGCAGGGAGGGAGGAAGAGAGGCAGGGATGGAGGCAGGTATGCTGGGAAAGAGGCAGGGATGCAGGGATGGAGGCAGGGGTGAAGGCAGGGGTAGACATGGAGGCAGGATTTGAGGCAGGGATGCAGAGATAGAGACAGGGGTGCAGGAATGGAGGCAGGGATGGAGGCAGGGGTAGACATGGAGGCAGGATTTGAGGCAGGGATGCAGGGATGGAGGCAGAGAGGAGGGATGGAGGCAGGGATGCAGAGATTGAGGCAGGGGTGCAGGGATGGAGGCAGGGATCCAGGGAAGGAGGCAGAGAGGCAGGGATGGAGGCAGGGGTGCAGGGATGGAGGCAGGGATCCAGGGAAGGAGGCAGAGAGGCAGGGATGGAGGCAGGGGTGCAGGCAGGGGTAGACATGGAGGCAAGATTTGAGACAGGGATGCAGGGATGGAGACAGGGGTGCAGGGTTGGAGGTAGGGGGGCAGGGAGGGAGGAAGAGAGGCAGGGATGGAGGCAGGTATGCTGGGAAAGAGGCAGGGATGCAGGGATGGAGGCAGGGGTGCAGGCAGGGATAGACATGGAGACAGGATTTGAGGCAGGGATGCAGGGATGGAGGCAGAGAGGAGAGATGGAGGCAGGGATGCAGAGATTGGGCCAGGGGTGCAGGGATGGAGGCAGGGGAGGCAGGGAAGGAGGCAGAGAGGCAGGGGTGCAGGGATGGAGGCAGGGGTGCAGGCAGGGGTAGACAAGGAGGCAGGATTTGAGGCAGGGGTGCAGAGATAGAGGCAGGGGTGCAGGGATGGAGGCAGGGGAGGCAGGGAAGGAGGCAGGGATGCAGGCAGGGGTACGCATGGAGGCAGGATTTGAGGCAGGGATGCAGGGATGGAGGCAGAATTTGAGACAGGGTGGCAGGGAAGCAGGCAGGGAGGCAAAGCAGGGAGAGATGGAGGTGGGGAGGCAGGGAAGGAGTGAGGCAGACAGGGATGGAGGCAGGAGTGCAGGGAAGGAGACAGGCAGGCAGGGAGGGAGAGAGAGAAAAAGGCAGGGGAACAGGGATAGAGGCTGAGAATCAGGAATGGAGACAGGGAAGCAGACAGAGAAGAAGCCAGGAAGGCAGGGAAGGAGGGAAACTGAGGCAGGCAGGGAGGCTCAGAACAAGCCAGGGCACAACCTGGTGGAGGTGCTGCAGACTGTTATTTGCATTTTTGCTCAATGAGGCGTTTTCCTAATTGTTTGCAGGAAGGAATTGTGAACACTGAGGGATTTATATTTGTGTGAGTCAATCTGTAGTATATTTGGAAGCTGTTCCAACAGAGCTACTCGTAGCCTAAATAAGCCATAACCTGCCAAGATATTCATGAGAGATCTGACTAGGTTTTTGACTGCTCTCAGAATTAGGTTGACAATCAAAACAGATGTAGAATGAGACTGCAACTGGATTGCCAAAGGCAAAAAGTTCCTGTCAAATTCTTTAAAGGAGGGAGCTGATAAACCACTGTAATACATGGGAATAGTGGACATTAGTGACTAGACAAGGACACATATGTCCACCTTCAGTTTTGCTCGGAATGTGGATTTTTTTCTCAAATTAAGCAGCAAGGGCATTGGAAAAAATGCTTTAAAATACACAGGTAGTGAAAGTTTAAAAAGACACAGCATTGCTGCATGAATATTACAAGATGTTTCTCAGGGTTTTTTAAAAATACGTGTTTTTGTGGAATTGCTGCATTGCTGAGTGACAAATTGGGAAGGAGCACGTCATCTGTAATTTAAAAGAAGAAAACAATAGAGAGTTTGATTAAAAAGCAACACAATTCTGTATTGCTGGATATTGCTTGGTTACATCTATTATTAAGGGAGACATGAAGCATTTTGTCTTTCACTTGAAATGTTAACTAAATCAAGATTAAATATATAAAACAGGACTTCATCTTTAATAAGGAGAATGGATGCAGTGGGCTAATATGTCCACCTGTATCTTGTCTAAGAGTTTCAACTCATAATTCCTGCATCCAGGTTTTTGTAACCGAGGGAAAAGGAGAGTTGTGTAGGATGCAACAGAAATGTGAAAGATATTGGTGGGAGAATAAAACAACAACTGCTTTGCAGGTGCCTGCTGGGCAAAATCCCTGACTGGAAGAACATCTCTGGGTGCAGGGTTCCATATGGTGGGGCTTCATGGTGTTTCAGGACAGGGATGGCTGATGAATACGGAATGACACCTTTCCTTGGGGAAAATGCTGAGTCATTCAAAAGGGAGCCATCAACAAACAGGGTTTGTTTCAATGAATATCCCAACTTGAAAAATTATAGAACAAATAATAGAGCAGTTTTCAAAATGTTTTACTAATTAACCATATTTTTAAAAATTACCTTTGTTCCTCAAATGCAGCATTTAGGTGTTACTTTGGTGTTTTTCAAACAGAACGACATTTCAGAATCATATTTAGAATGATATTTTAACCGCAGGAATATTTTAAAGGATTTTTTTCTGTGCAGAAGGCTGCTTGCCTTATTTTATTTCTCAAACAGCTGTGCAGGGGTCTGGATGGTGATGGAGTTGTGCTCCTTTCCCCCAAACCTACCTCCCAGATATTGCCACCCTCCCCAAATTTTTCTGTATAGAGGCTAAAACATCCAGACCACTCCTTGAATCCTCTAGCTCTGCTCAGGACCTGCCCATGCGCATCCTCCAGCTCCAGGCAAAGGGCTCTGCGTGGTCTCCTTCAGATTTCTGGCTAATCTGGCTAATCCCGAGCCAGAGCAGCTGGGAGCGTGCCTGTCAGGAGCTGGCTGCCAGCCCGAGCCGGGCAAGTTGGCTGGGTGGTCACTTGGCACACGAGGGCCGTGGCACCGAGCTCGCCGGCGCTGCCCAGCTGAGCGCTCGCGGACCCAGTCCCCGCTGGCACAATCACTCTCCCTGCTCCAGCGATGAAGATGGATTGGTCCAAGTGGAGCATCAGGTCTGCAGGGCCAAAAATAAGCTGGAAATGTGAGTTCAAGCCATCCTGGCCAAGTCCTCCTCTGCACAGGAGGGACATTGTCCCATGGGGACCTTGGAGCACCGCTGGGCTTACAGAAACCCCTTACAGAACTGTGTTCTTGACATTTCTTTTGGCTCAGATGCCACTTCTCTTCTTTCCAGGAGGATCTCTCCCCTTTATTAATGCCTCTATAATCTGTTTAATTAAAATGAAGTCTACTTTTGATACCTCACGACCAGATCCTAACCCGTATTCCCAAGTGAAGGATGTATTCCCTCCACTGCAGTGTGAGGCAATGTTATTTCTTGCACTGTATTTCCAATCAAGTTGGGCAACGTTAACTTGTCATTTTTTTTCTTCATTAGTATTCAATGCTTTCATATCCTGGTTAGATCTTGATAGGAAAATATAAAAACATGTCAAGAGACTGGTTCTGTTACAAATGGAGTGCAAAAAATGATTTTGGAGAAAGCCCATTTGTGTGTGATTTCTAACCTAATTCTGCAAACCCTGGTGGTTTGGAGAGTTTAGCATCCAGAGGTTTGGGCGTTTGCCCAAACTAACCCTAAAAAGCAAACCTTTGGCTGCCTGCCTTTCAGTTGAGTGTGTGATATAAATAGCTGTGCTAGGAACAAACAAAGGAGGTATTGCATGGAGCAGCCAAGAGAGACCACGTGAGCCACTCCATCAGGCCAGGTTTTGCTATCCCACTTGGAGACATGCTCCTACTTTTTCCTGATGCTCATGCAGTGGTGACTGGGTGCCACAAGGCAGCGAGTCTTCAGCACTTTTATCTTTCTTCAGCTTCCGGGAAGACTCACTGCTCAACCCCCTAAATAAAAACACAAAACCAGTGAATTTAAAAACTACTGAGTAAAGTTCTTCTCATGCTGGCTTTGGTGGTTTTATTGTAGAGCTGCAGTTTTAGATGAGGAGTATCACAATGTTGTTGCAAGACCAGAACAGAGAGGAAGGGTTCAGACCTGCTTTATCCCTGCATCCCCGTTCAGGTGAAATGAGATTTGGTGTTTTCTTCAACATTTTGCAGCTTTTTGTTGTCTTTTCCTAGACTGGTTCATGGCATTGCCTGAAGTTCTAAATAAATCTTTACTTGTACTCACAAGTTTAGCCTTGACCAGCCTGGAATATATCAACTGTTGGAGAAATCTAAAGCCAAATGCTCAGGGAAAAAGTGGAATCACTAAACCTGGAAGAATTCATAAATCTGGAATCACTAAACCTGGAAGAATTCATAAATCTGTAGATGTGCCACTTGGGGACATGGGTTAGTGGTGGCCTTGGCAGTGCTAGAAGTCTTGATCTTAGAGAGCTTTTCCAACATAAACAATTCTGTGATTCCAGGATTCTGTGGGCTTTTGTTATGACTTTCCTCGTATCCATTTTTGGGGTGTTTCGGTCTGTATTTGTGTGCAGAAAGCAATGTGGAAAAACAGGAGCAAACACCAATTTGCCTTTGAAAGGGCAGGATTTCCAGGGAAACCAAGTGAAATCTCACATCCCTGGCAAAACCCCTGGGCATCCTCACAGCTCAGCTGACATCCAGATATTCATGGGAGGCGTAGGAAGAATCAGGCTGCTTCATCTGCACCACCTCTCTCGTGTTGCCCCTTTCTTTGCGGCTGCTCCTCTTTGATGGAAATTTTCTGTAAAATTGCCACTCCACCAAACCTTTCATTCCCTCACGTGCCTTCCCTGACCCCTGCTCCTTCCATTTGGCAGAGCTGAGCAGCCAGAGCCCTAAATCACCCCAGCAGCCGTGGCTGGGGCACGGTGCCTTTCCCTGGATTCCAGCTGGCGGCTGCTCCCAGCTCCTGTTTTCCCAATTCCCGCAGAGACAGAGAATTCTCACGCTGTCCAAAAGCCAAGGGCTGAGCTACTGATAAAAACCCTGATGGGTGGTGGAAGGGCTTTTCCATAATTCCCCATTCCTAATCAATGAGTGTGTTTGACATCCCAGCAGGTCAGCGTTGGAGAATAGCTGTCGATAGTGCTGAAAGGAAATGGGAAACTCTTACACCATTGAAGGGAGTTGGTTATTGATGTCATCACTCCTGTCACTCACTGATAAATACAGCCCACAGTGACTTCCCTCCAAGCTGTAGAGCCATGGATTTGAAAATACACATCAGTCAACTGAAAATCACCATGCAGTCGAGGTGATGGTAACTCCAAGTAATGATGAATCTTGGAATTTCTCCTGCCTATTTCCATATTTCACCCCCATAAAGGACATGTGGACAGTTGGACTGTGCCATTTGGGATAAGGTAGAAATTTGGATTACAACGAGGGACTGGATAACTGGTGCCTTGTTCTCAAACTGCTTTATGGATGGATCTGTGTGTCAAGTGTGCATAATAATGGCTGTAACAATAGGTTGCCTATTTACTGAGACAAAATTCTCATAACTTATCAACTCAAGCATTGTGCAGAATGGTCTTTAAGAGACACTTTGTGATCTTTTATTGTGATATTCCATTCAGCAGCAAAGTGAGAAGTGGGAATGTGGGCGATGTGGGTGATGTCCCTTTTTCCCTTCCTGCAGCCTGGCTCCTGGAGGTCTGGCTTCCAGAGAGCAGCGAGGAGCGGCAGCACCCGCACCTGTGTCCCTGACAGCTGGCACGCTCTGCCCGCGCCACAGCCGCCATCTGTGCCAGCGCCACCGCCACCGACGGGTCCGGGGGAGGCAGGAGCAGCAGAGTGACTCCACACCGCCACAGAGGTGGGCCTGGGGGCTGAGATCTGCTCTGGGTGCAGTGCTGGCCTCTCCTTCCTCACTGAAAGCTGTTGCTGGTCAGACAATTAATTACAGGCATTCTGGACTTTAGGCACCCAGGGGGTTTTGTTTCTGGAGAGGTTATATGGAGTTGTTTGGGCTCTGAGCAGTCTGGTTTAGGGAAAAGTTTCCTTCCCGTGGTGGTTGGAATGGGATGATCCTTAACGTCCCTTCCAACCCAAACCCTTCTCTCTACAAGCATCAGGTATTTTTCTGATACGTAAAGAGATCGTTTTTCTATAGAAACTGAATTCCCCCAAGGAAAGTGACCATTCACAAATAAATTTTCTTTTATATTATGTGAAAGAAAGAGCTCAGCACCTCCGTGTAAAAGGAAGAGGCCCCCCTACATCTCCACAAACCCCTTCAAGGTGCCACTCATCCAGGTCAAAGCCAAAGGCAGGGATTTCTACTCCATCCTGGAATCCTGGCAGCTCCGTGTTGCTGCCTGGCTTGGCACAGCCTGAAATGGTGGCAGAGAGCAACCTCTGCACTTAGAATTGCAGAGGCTGTTCTCTTAAAAACTGCAATAAACAACAGGCCTGTGGTCTCCCCTCTGGGATGCTGTCGCTCCTGCAAGGGTGGAGATTGCAGAAGGTGGGGAGATACCAGCAAGGCTTCTGCTCCTCTGTGGGTGGCATGGCCAGAGTGACCCTCTGTCTCAGGGGCAGAAGCTCTCCAGAATAGCCCAAAGGTGGGAAAACAGAACTTTTCTCCCCACTTTTTGCTTTGTCTTCCCTTCAGATGCAGTGGGGCACCAGGAGGACATTGCAGAGCTGTTCCCAGCCCTGTGTGGCAAACACTGTGGCTGTCAGCCCCCTCGGGGCAGGGGGAAATGAGCTCCAAACAAATGCTTCTCTGCAGGTGCAATGCACATAAGTGCATTTTTGGATCATGGTCCAGGTCTGCATCCTTTGTGAGACCAGGAATGTGCCAGGATGAGTTGGTTTTTATCAGCCCAGCACCTCTCCATTGAGCAGAGACAGAGTTGGGAGCATTGCACATCAAAGAGAGGGGAATTAATGAATGAGAAAACCTTGACATTTACACAATTTAGGCATGTTACTTTTATTTAAGTTTTTTTTTTTTTTGTGTGCAAAGGGTGCAGAACCCTTGGTGAATAGACCTGTTAATGCCTCTTGCTTTTTGTGTTTATATGTGCCAGGTCTAATAATTGTCACGTCAGCCTAAGTGAGAAACATCCAGACACGTTCATGGGAGAAGCCGTGGGGCTTTAGTTCAAGTGACTCCTGTTCCTCCTGGGTGGGGAAGAGGGAAGGGCAATAAACAACAGGAATTTGTTCATTTCTCAGCACCAGGGTGTACCACGTGTAAAAATGTAGGACTTTGGAAGCCATTAATTATACATAAAGTCAATATCCAATCTTAATAGAACTTAAAGTGACAAAAGCGATGACATTTAAAAAATCAGCTTCCCCATACCACGAGCCTGGGACCATCAGGGAAAGGAAAAAGGCTGGAAACATGCTCTGGACATGCAGTAATTGCCACTGCCATTTTCGGATTTCATTAGAGAAAACTGCTTTCTGTGTAGATAGATTAGGAAAGGGAGAAATTCTGGATCACAGAGGTCAGGTCTGTGTCTGGGATAACCTGTCCTTCAAACAGAGGAATTTGGGGTAAAAAAGTATGAGGATTTGCTCTTTTATGATATTTTAAAGCTTACCTAAGAACATATTTTAGCTGCACTTTTATTTTTCCCCTAAAAAATGAAACAGAGCCATAGTGGACAGATAGGAAAATAATAATGCTAATAGTAATATTAGTAATGGTAATAATTCCTCTGCACTGCTGCTGATTTCTAGAGACTGGAAACTGACAAAATCTGACAATAATTAATGCATCTGAATTTAGACTTGTATTTCAGTTTGTAAAATGCATAAGGCATAGATGTACCCATGAAAATCCAAGCTTTAAAAGAAGTTCTAGCGCCCAATTCAGGCATTTATTCTAATTAATCTTATGCAAGGCAAGAAGGTCTGCTATGAAGTCATCATTAATTTATATTCCTGCAGCACACTTTATCTCATTTACTTTGTACCCTATTTTTTTCCATGGAAGATCAAGAACCAATTCTTGGCCATTATTCTTGACGCAATCCATTTGAAACGAGCCAGAGGAGTGAGAAAAGCGAGGCGCCCACACATGGATGAGTCTTGCCAGGTTCTGGACCATTTTTTTTTCAGCTGCCTAATTGAGGAAATATTTTTTGCTCTCTGTTTCCAGGGGGTGGGTGGGTTGGTTTGTTTGTTTTCTCGGGAATGGGGAATTTCGGTCGGTCCTCGCCCTTGTTCCAGTTTGGAAGAGCAGGCGCTGGGGCTGTTAGCAAGTGACATGCCCAGCAATATAAAAGAGCGCTACATCTTTGGAGCTGTTTCCTGGTATTCCCCAGCATCCCTGTTTGTTGTAATTTGAAAGAAGCTATTGAGCTGAAAGGAGGGACAAACAATCTCCAGGCGGACAAAGCCAGGGAGAGCTGGGAGCGGCCAAATTTCCATGAAACACTCGTGTTCCAATTCATATTTAAATGCGCTCCCAAGCAGCTGGACAACCTTTCTGTGGCCGGCCACAGCTGAGCGTTGTAGCCAAGGAGAAATCACAAGCAATTTGCTGAGAGCAGATGAAAGGTGTGTGTGTTTCTGTCCTTTTAATGCGAGAGAATAAACACGGAGCCCGCACAGGATGTCAAGATGTTGGGCAGAGTTTAAGTGCAGCAGAGCAGATTCCCAGGGCTGTGCATTGGCACCGTTTCCTTTGAAGTCATCCAGGTTATGCTGATTTACAGTGGCCAAAGATCAACACAAATATGGTTGTTTCTGTAACTAATTTCGATGGCCTTCTGCTTAATGATTTTTTTTTTTAGGGAAATTATTGTTTCTTGCAAACGTGTCTAGGCAGCAGCCACTCAATCAAATAATCATTTAATTCTTGAAGGGCTGAATCCTGCAGCCCTTATTAATTTAAAACTTGTGCGGGACACACCTGGAGAAGGAAAAAGCCTGGGTCAAAAGTGCCTTTTCCCATATCCTAAACTGACCTCGGGCTATCCCAGCCTTCTGCAGATCCTCATTGTAATGGAAAGTAGCCCAAATTCTCCCTAATTTGCATTTTGTACATCTGTATCTGAGGCACCTTGGGGCACTAAGGTGATTTTGCAGACCCCTTTCGCACTCCTTGCTCTACTCAAGGTGCCAGGGAGGGCCCTACATGTCCTAAATAACCCTTTTTCCTGAGGTTTGCTCTTCCAGAGGCTGTGCTGGTGTCTTTGAAGGCGTTTTGTCTCCAACCAACTGGTGCAGAGCATCCTTTGTGCAAAGAGAAGCAGATTTCTCCAGGTCCAAAAGAAGTTTTTCCACAGTACAAACAGGCACAGGCTATAATTTATCAAGTGATGTTCCTGCAGGTTTATTGTGAATTAGTGTTACCATTTACTTTGAATATGGTTTAATGTACTTTAGAGGCATAACTTAATTGTTCTTTGTCCTTGAGCCTCTGCACTGCGGCCACTTTTATTAAGAAAAATATCAGGGATTACTAAGTATGTTAAAAAATTGCTTCTCACAGGAGCTGGGTCAGGTTAAACAGTGAGTTTGTTGCACAACATTCTTTGCTCTCTTTCCCTACTATTTTGTTTTAACCATGTGTGAGCTATTTGCTACAGAAATCAAGCAGGGTTTGGATGATTTTCCTTTCCCTTAGGTAGATATTTCTCAAACTATCTTTTCCCTGTTTGAATTTTTTTTATGTCAAATTAGAAGAAGTGTGGGCAGTTACTGGGCAGGAGTTTGGGCTTTCCCTCTGTTTTTTGCTGAGGTTGGAGAGTGGGGATGGTGTCTGTGATGACAAGAGGATGCTGAGAGTTCCGATGGCACCAGAAATATTAAAATAATCAAGAAGTGAAAAGAACTAACTAGCAGCTGTTTTACAACCCAATGTGAGAGCTAAAACCAAGAGAGAATTTTCATGGCTTTACTTTGACACCATGGAAGGCAGAAAAAGGTGATTTTGCCTCCAGCTTTGTCCCTGAGCTTCCAGCAGCCACCACCCAGTCCAGGCTCTGGGACAAAGACAAGGAAAGTGCAAATGACTGAGGATCCCAGAATCCCAGACTGGTTTGGGTTGGAAGAGACCTTAAAGCTCATCTCATTCCACCCCTGCCATGGGCAGGGACACCTTCCACTAGACCAGGCTGCTCTAAACCCTGTCCTGATTAATCAGATGGATTAATCAGATGGATAAATCATCCCATTTAATGGTGCTGGGTTAATGGCTGGACCCAATGACCTTGAAGGTCTCTTCCAACCTGGATGATTTTGTGAATCTATGATTTCATTGTCCAGGGTGTTTAATGTTTATACACAATTCCATGTCCTGTGTTTTCCCTGAAAAAGATGTGCTGTAAATTCCTCATTACGCCCCCCAGACTATTTGTGTGTCTGATTATTACAAATTCACTTAAACTCTTTTCCATTTCTATTGACAAACTTTTTTTTCTCTATGCCCCTTCTACTACTGAAGGTATTGTAGACTTTAAAACTCTGCAATCAATGGCTGACTAATATTTCCTCAGTTAATTTTTGAGGTTTAGCCGTCCCATCTATAAATCTGCAATAAGAGGAACAGTAGAAAATAACTATTATTCGATTTATTGCTTGAATACAAAATTAGATATATGAGCCATTACCTTCCACTTGGATAAAAATGTGGCTGAGTTGATTCTCTTTGTCTGGCCACGGTGCTCATCAGGAAACACTCCGTTATTTTTGGACGGCTACCCCAAATTCTTTGCTTTGGGAATTAGAGCTTTGAGAGAAACCTGAGTAGCTGTTTCATCCAGCAAGGGATATTTCTCCAGTAGGAGCACAATAAGCCCAGGACCTGCCTCTGGAATTGGTTGTTGCACTCAGTGGGCAGAAAGCTGCTATGGAAAAACAAAAAAAAAACAAAAAAACAAAACAACAACAAAAAAAAAAAAAACCAAAAAAAAAAACCAAAAAAAAAGAAAAAGAAAAAGAAAAAAGAAAAAAACTTAACTTGTGTCCTAAAGTCTGAATTTGGCTCCTCCACTAGTTAAATGAACCCTGATGCCTTATGCAACACTTTGCATTGCAAGTATGTTATTTTGATTTATTTGGAGAGTCGAGTAGGACTGAAGGGGCCAGCAGTGTCTCTGCTGATTTTTGATGACGTTAAAATTCAGTATCTGAAATTCATTTTTATTAACAACTAATTTTCTGGCCAGGAAAATATCTGTAGAGAAAAATTAAATAATAAAACAACCCGGACTGGAAAAGAAAAAAAAACCCAAAAACAATACAAAGCCGTTACAACTGACTAATAACTTTGCAAGATTAATGATAAATACATTATCCCTCTTCTATATTTTTTGTCTTGGGATATGTGATTTCCCAAGGACAAAATCAGTCAAAACTACCCTTGGCTTCCACAGTTTTCCACAGTTTTCCATGGAGCAAAGTGATTTCATGGAGTGCATATACTGAACTTATAGTTCAACTTGGTTTTACACAAATAAAACCTTGAGTGAGTGTTCTTAGCTTAAGAAAATTGGACCAAATTGCCAAATGGAAAATAAAATTCTTCATGCATTTTTGCCTTTAATAAACAGAATTCTTTACCTAAGGGAGGAAGTGATCTGGACTTGGTGCAAATAATTAAATAAAACAGAGAAATTACTAAGCAGAGCATTACTTTTTATTTAAAAAGCAAATGGAAAACAAATGTCTAAGAAAGGCAGCAAGCTTACTTAGTGTTTCCCACTCAAACACTTCTTAGCTTTGTATTGAAGAAACAGGGTATTTATTGTCTTTTCTTAATAAGTGGTTTCAAGATGGAAATAATGTCTCCAAATTCAGCACAATTAATTGCACAGACCTGCAGTAAAAGCTGCATTGGCTGCCAGGAGTTGCCCTTAAAATAGACATTTAATTTTGAACATCACCAAAAATTTTCTGTTAGATTGAGGTTCATCCCAAATCTCTGCTGGGAGCAGCACTGCAGGAATTTGGCTGTGATTGACATGAGACCACCCAACTGCATTAATTCCCCCCTAAAATAAATCGTGGTGGTTTCCCTGATGTCCCTGGTGGGGAGACAATTCCTACCAGGAGAAGATCTGACCTGTGGAAAAGCTCTGTGTGATGTCAGTGACCTCATTGCAAAGCAGATAATCAATGTTGGCATCTGAATTCCCACATTAGGAGGAGTATGGAGAAGATGTAATGCAGCACTGAGCACATTTTGTTGTGCTTTTCTTTATCTCTGTCTCTAACCTGATGCTAGGGGACCTCTTCCAAACAGGTGGCCAAAACTTCAAGGAACTCTCCTTTTTTTTTTCTAATGGTTGTTTGACTTAGAGCTTGCAGGGAGACCTTTTGAAGATGCATGAGCGAATTATTCACTTAAAAGTGGGAACACTCCCCACCAAATCCAACAGGGATAGGTAATTTGATAGATGAGTTCACCTAAATGATACTAGCATGTTTCTTATCTCCCTGCCATCAGGTTAAGAGCTGTTGTGCATAACTTTCTTAACCTTAACCTCATCTCTTCATCTCTCGGGACTTCAGATTAGTACAAGGGATAAAGGAAAATCAATGCCAAGTTTGGTTCTGGTGAATGTTTATGTCTGTATGCAAAGGAAGGAGGGGGAGAGCTTGAAACCATCCCTTCCCAGTGAAAGATTTTAATTAAATTAGGTCTTAGAAATGTGGAGTGTGATCTTTGCAGTGTTTTGATTCCGCTGAAGATTATGGCCAGGCTTGCCAAAACCAACGGCGAAGTCTCACATTTGTGAACTCGGCACACAGCGCCCATGAATCTGATACATCCCAAAGAAAGAGCCTGAGTGCTCCTGTTTACATTCCTAAAGTCTTTACAAACAAGGGGAACAATATCTGCTCTTTCCAGCTGACCGTGGTCAGGTTCCTGTGTACAGCACCAGTGACCTTTCCGAGCCGAGCAATCTTCAGACACTCAGCGCCCAGGGCTGTGAAAAGCCCGAGGTGTATCGGCTTACCAGGAGTTCGTATTTTACACCAGGACTGGTTTTCACTGTATCCAGCTGCTGAATATCAAATGATGGAGTCTGGGCTGTAAAAGAGGACCTTTCTCTTATGTAGAGACACAGATTCCTCCTGCTGCTGGGAAATCGTGATTGTTGTGCGCAATCAAGATGAAGTTTGTGCTGTCTCCTCTCTGACTCCTCTTTCTCTGTGCTTAGCCCATTCTCTGTATCCCTTTCCTCACCAAAGTCATCTTCATGTCCATGAAAAGAGAGGTAGCAGGTGTAGCAGCTCTGGATTGTGTCTGGATGGATCTGGAGTATCCCCAGGAACGAGACCCCAGAACCTCTCTGGTCTCTGCTCAGAGCTGGGCACTGCCCAGGACAGGAGTTTTGGAGAATTGCTGGGCTCAGTCCCTGCCCGTGGCTCTGGTGCCATTCCTGGGACCTGCTCAGAGTCCTCCCTGCACCCAGTGACACCCAGGGACACCCAGTGACACTCAGGGACACCCAGGGTTGAGGCCTCTCTCAGCTGGGCCTCCTCTCCAAACTGAGCAGCCCCAGCTCCCCCAGCCTTTCCTGGGCATGGAGATGCTCCAACCCTTTTGTTCTCCCCCAGACTTGGAGATGTGGCACCTTTAGCATGTCCAGTAAGTTCATAGAATCCTGAAGTGTGGAAGAGAACTTTCAGATCATCAACTCCTTTTATCCAGCTCCAAACCATTGTAAATGCGTGCACGGAGCCTGGCACAGCTCAGCCTCTCTTCCCTGCTGCTCCTGGCCTTGGTGGACCAAAGCAGCTTCTGTCAAGGAGGGTTTTGTACATTCCCAGGGAAAAAGGCTCGAGGTCATTTGAATTTAGATGGTTTGAACACATGAAGGCAGCACATCTCAGTGCAGTGATGATCTTGGGTGAAAATCTGTTTTTCTTGAGCTTGTGGGGAATACAGAAAAGTTGAGGAGGAAAACAACTGCTTGAAAAAGGTCTTTTAGCTCCTTGAACAGGGAAGGATTATGCAGGGAAGGACGAATAAATCAGGCACTCAATGGGAATTCATTACCTTGTTTTTGGGATAGCACTGGCTCTTACCAAACACATTTTGCTTTCACTGTACCAGCTTTCCTACTCCAAATGCCCTGTGGTAAATCCTGTCATGCAAATAAGGATCACATCTTCATTTTCAGAGAGTAATGGGCTTTTTCAATAGAAGACACCTGAAAAAGAAGGCTTTTGCTGTGTAAGCTTAATTTTAGTGTATTGATGAATCTTCTGGAAACAGAAGTCAGAATGACAGCCAAGTCTGCAGCTTGGCTCAGAGTTTATTTTCTGCTAAAAGAAACATGAAAACAAATATAGAAAATGTGTAATCTAGATCCTGTTATAGAATTCAGATATGCAACTATTACAGAGAGATAATGAATGTTTCAGGCTATGTGTTCTGCTTCTCAAAACCTGAGTGTTACTGGTTGGGGGAAGCCAGATAATGATAGAAACATCCTGTGAGATTGTAACCCAAGCGTTCTGGTGGTTGAACTTGAGGAAAGGGCACATATTATCAGCTGTATTTTGTTCTCAATTCACTCCAGGAGACAGTGAGAAAAGTGGTCTAAAAGGGAGCGATCAATAATTTGTATAGTGAACACAGTGTGCCGTTAAGAGGTCTAATCTTTAGATCTCTTCAAACATCAGGTGAGACAGCAGAGCCGTGACTACCAAGCAGGAAGCAACCTGAGGTGCAATTCATGAGAACAAAGGCTAGGTCACAGAGCCTGGCTGGTCATTTGTAGAGAGTTTGTTACAAGAAAAGCTTGTGTAGGAAGGAATTGATCCAGCCGCAGAGCCACGGACACCTTCTGTGGGGTATTTGCTCCTGTGAACCCTCCTGCAGTCCAGTTTTGGGTTGCAGATCAGAGCTAGAGGTTTCCAGCTCCTGAAGCTGCTGATTGCCTTTCCCAGCTTGCTGAAGTTCCTGAAGTGCAGAAAAGAGTTGCTTGGGGGATGTTTATAAAATCAAAATATCCTACAGTGGAGAGGAACTGCAGGGATCATCGAGTCCAGCTCCTGGTCCTGCTCAGGACACCCCAACAATCCCACCCTGTGCCTGGGATGGTTTTCCAAGCTCTTCTTGGACTCTGGCAGGCTTGTGCCATGAACAATTCCTTGGGGAATCTGTTCCAGCACCCGACCACCCACTGGGGAAGAATATTCTGCCAACAAATGACCTCGATGGGCCAAGAAGAGGCGCTTCTAGAGGTCCTGGTATTTGAAACGAAAGCACAAGGCAGTAATTCCTGTGTCAGTGTTTTTACAACAGGACAAAGAAATAAAGTTCCTTGGTGTTACAGAGGAAACGAGGTAAGAGGCACCAGTTCAGATCTGAAGGTTGAACTAGGCTTCGCTATTCTTAATTAATCTGTTAAGTAATTTCACAGAATCATAGGCTCATCGGGCTCCACCAGGCCAGGAAGGGCTCTTGGAATCACTGAAGGTGTAACGTGAACCATAAGATTGTCCAGAATTGCAGAATTTGTTTGAATTGAATTAGAATTTAATTTAATTAAGTTAATCTTTTAGAGGGAAAACTTAATCTCAGTTTCAAACCAGGGGGTTCAATTCTGTGAGGGAATAGTCTAGGGAAGAATTTTGCTTGAGCAAAGGACTAAGTAACTTGAATAGCAATGATATTGCCTCGGTCTCCTTGTGCTATTTAAGCGGTGATTAGGTCTGAACTTGACTTTTAAGGCAAAAATGCACTTACAGGGGTGACTCCCCGAGTGAGAAGAGCTTTCAGTACTGTAGGTCTGAGTAGATTAACAGACTGTCTATGAAATGAGGGAAGAAAATAAGAAGGGAAAGAGGAAAAAGCCAAAGAGAGACTAAAACTTGGAATTGGAAAAACAATTCCTGTTCCAGATGAAACATTTCATTGTGTATGATGGGTTTAAAGGCAGTTTGCCCGATGACTTAGTATTTAACAAGGCATTGTGTGAAACATGGCATTGTTCCTTACAGGAAATAAAGAACAAGAAATCTCCTTATTTCTTCCACACTCGTGTTGAAAGGGGTATGAAGTTGTGATGGGGAAGTAATCACTCCAAAGCACAGCAACCTCGAGGTATTTCCCTTTAGAGCTGCCCAGTTTTATCTAAAAATGAGGCTGCTTGGGCTGGAAGGATGTTCTGACTCCCACAAATTGAGCCCTGGTTTATTTATTTATTTTTTTTAATGCAAGTTTTTATTAAGTATCTTTAGTGCACTGACATAATTCAAACCTTTGCTTACAGGGAGGTTTTAACACCCCTCTGGGGAGAGCTTGGGCCAAAACCTGAAAGTGCTGAGTATCTGCTACCACATCCAAATTCACACTTCTCACTTTCTGTGCTTTGCTCCAGGAGTTTTATGCTTGACCCTTCTCGTTGTCATACTCCATTGCTAACTCAGCTGGACCGAATGCAGAAAACAAAATCCCAGATTATTCTGAGTTGGAAGGGACCCAGCAGGATCATCAAAGTCCAGCTCCTGAAAATCCTACAAGACCTGTGGAATGGGGGAGGAATTGTGGACTTGGCTGAGCAAAGAGACAAAGAGAGGCCGTCCTAAACTTTGGGCTCTTGGGCTGAGGGTTGTCACTATAGGACACAAAATAATATGATGTGGATGTGCATCTTTTTCAAGGTGAAAAAAGAATTTTTGATTTTTAATTCTAATATTTATAGATTTTTAGAAGTGACAGTGGACTGGAGGGTGACAGTGCCACCTCTCCAATGACACTGGACAAACCAACAGTCCATCAAATTTTTCTTCTTCTATAAAAGAATGCAGAATAATAAGCTATTTATATAAAGTGTGTGAGAAAGTTTGTTATAGGACTGTAAACATCCAAAGGCTTTGAAAAACTTAGAAATCAGGGTGACAGAGGGTGGCCAATGTCACAAGAGTGGTGTCCTGGGTGTCTCATATCCTGAATATCTCATATCCTGAATATCTCATACCCCGAGTCCTGAGTTCTACTGTTCAGTGTGAGGAAATACCTTACTGACAGGTTCAAAAAATATATCCCCCAAAATGATGTTTTTCTAGAAATTACTTGTTTGGGGTTTTGTTAGTCAAAACTTGAGCAATCTGTGAATAATTCTTCCTTCTCAGCTGGGCTTGGTCTCCACCTGCTCCTGAGATGCTCTTTCAGGCAGTAGAACAGGGCAGGAGCTTTGCAGGAGCGGAGACAAAGAACTGATGGGAGTTTTCACTTCATTCTTCATCCCTTTTTCTTTTCCTGTCACTGAAGTTTTTTAATAGTATTAATATTTGGGGTTTTTTTTAAATTAATCATTGACAAGATTTTTCTACATTTTCTGTCACAGTTTGGCCCAAAATTTGGTGTCTGCACTTTGTTGCTGTGCTTTCCTTGTGCTGGCTGCGTAGCACAGAGCATTTGGAGAGCAAAGTTTGCTGAAACAGCTGCCAGGGCTGACAACTGAAAGGCACAAGTGGGGACAAAGCAGAGCAGACGGAGCGATGTGGGAACATTAACACTTGGGAGGGACTCTCTTCCTCCCTCCCCTCTTTCTGGAGAAGGGACAGAAGCTGGGTCTTTGTCCAAAAAAACACTTAAGCGTTTGCGTGACCTTAAAACATGTGAAAAAATTCATCCATTCCTACGGCTTTCCGTTACTTGGACGTGCGTTTAAGGGGATAAATGTTCATCTCTTTGATCCTGTAGTTAAGGAAGATGAACTGTGCTTTTCCCTCGCTGAAAACACGAAAATCTGTCTGTTCTGTCACAGCTGTGCCAGCAGATTTCCAGGAAACCGAACGCGGTGCGTTTGCGTTCAGCACTCGGGAGCTTGCACCACCCCTTGATTAGCAGGGAAAGTTACCACGTGGAAAAAGCGTGCAGAGATTGTTTTAATCTCACCTTGCACCGGACTGAGAAAGGAGAAGGATTAAAGTGTCTTAACCATAAAGTTTGGCAGCAATTGCGGAGAGCTAAAAATGAAAATAGTTTAAGAGAACAGTGCAGGCAATAACTCACTTGGGGGGTCGGCAGAGGACCAGAAGAAGTGGCCAGACTGACATTGCTTGGTTTTATTAACTCATCCATAATTAGCCCATAGCTTAGATACAATTTAGCTTGTGCCATATGGGCTAATATAGTGCTGAAAGTTACCCCCCATGCAGGTGACAGTCTGTCACACTGAAGGAAGATTAGCATAAAACAAACAACAATGCACCCTTAATGACAGTGGCACCATTTGCCACACCATACTTGAGGATGGGGAAGCATGGCCATTATAACCCAGTCCTCAAGATTTTATTAAGTAGAAATAAAAGCAATGTGCACACAGGCACCCCCCACTTATAGCCCAGTGAATCCTTCCTTCAGCTCACAGGCAAACCCATTGTGTATTTGGGTTTCTTAAAAAGATATTAATTTTTTTCTAATGGTAGAAATACCTAATGTAGGTATTTATTCACAGCTTTGCTGATATTCCCTGGAACAGCGTGTAGAATTAGCTGTAAAACATGTTGGGAAAATTCATCCTGATGGTTTCTGCCTTGATAAAGGTGGAACAGAATTGTTCTTAAACTGCAATAAAAATGAGAACACTCCACTCTATGTGCTCATCAACTCCATTAGAACTCTTTAGAGTAGATATGAATCTAACAATGGTGTAACTGCAGGCAGCGCATGTTGAGTGAGGAGAATTTATCCTACAAAGAAAGTGAGGCACTGTCTTTGGTGATTCTCCTTTTTTTAATAGGAATTGCTCCATTAAAACGATCCCCACGCGTTGTTGATCCGTCCTGCATTTATGGTAATTTGCCTGCGTATTGCCAATATTTTCCTTTTTAAATCAAGGAGGAAATTTGGTGCCAGAGCCTTTCCCAAACTGTGCTGAGCCCCTGACACAAAGCAGCAGAAGCCATTAGCATTCTCAGTTAAGGCTGATCAGTCGTGCTGTTGAACCATTTCTTCTCTTCCTCCCAACATATTTGCTTTCCTGTATTTCCCAGATAAAAGGGAAGCTCCCCCTCCCCTAAGTTTTCCAGACTTTTCTTGTGAAAGGCAGCCTGCTCATTTTAAATATTTTAAATGAAATGAGTTTTGCTATGCAGACAGGAGCTGGCTTTTATTTTTTCCTCCCAGCTCTCATCGGCTATTTATGTGACTCCATGGTTTTCAAATGGTATAATGCTGGAGGATGCCAAATGTCCTGCCATTTAATAACCAGTAGCATACAGAGCTCTTTTCAAAATGCCACCGCTCTGAGCATCTGTTGTTATTAAGTAAGATGATCAAATTTTGTGCAGGACTTCAATTTTGCTTTTCACATCACTTATAGAGCAAGAATAATATGCAGTCTGTGTATAGAACTAATGTGTTGGGCTCATTGAGCCAATTGCTGGGTTTTGTGTTCTGCTTTATTGCAGACTGTAAAATAAACTTTGGCCTTTTTTTAATAAATGTTATAAAAATGCTCTGTGAATCAGGAGAGTGTCAGCAATTAAAGCCATTTAACTTCATAATAATTAAAAATGCAATACTCCAGCATAGTCAGCGCTGGTTCACATAAAAAGCCACATTGTCGGTCCTTAATAATTACATTATTTGACAGACACGCTAAAGAAGAGGGAAAGGTGCACGTTGTTAGCATCGGATGAGCAACTAATCCTTATTGTTGCTGGGAACTGCCGCAGCATCCTTTGCTCTCCCCGCTTGCAGCTAACAGATGTGCAGGAATGTCCTGGGCTCCGCACGGCTTTTCTCTGCAGCAGACTCTGACTGACAGCACCACCACCAGGGAACAGCTGGGCCCAGGCACATCGCATCCTGCTGGTCGGCACAGAGGCTGATTAGGCTGTGCAGCACCTAATTGGGTGAGATGCCCCTCATTTTCCGGCGATAAAATTCAGAGAGTGCCGAGCGGAGCGGAGCGGAGCGGCCGGGCTGGGAAGAGCCGTATGTTTGTCCCGCAGCACAACTGGACCTTTCAAACGAGCGAGGTTTTTACAGCTGTGGTTTGGGGCTGTGCCCGAGCTCACAGCCTCGCGCGGGGCCAAATTTTGGAGGAGAGATTTAACTCAGGCATAATAACATTTAAATTACACCCCTGCATCTCAGCCCGCTCCCCCTGCTTTTCCTAAGGCAGAAGGGCAGCTTTCCCCATGGCGCTCGTTTTTATCATGGAAAATTGAAGCAAAAGGGGAAAAAAGCGCACAGATTTAGGGTTTTTTTTCCCACGAATATTGGAGGTGTGGGATCATCCCCCAGCTTAATTGCATTATCCCCCAATTTAATTGCATTGTAGGTGCTATAGAAACAATGTCATCTTCAGGCGAGACAGAGAAGTTTTGGTTGTAGGATTGTGGATCCTCGCATATCCTCATGGAAATGGGGCCTAAAGAGGTTTTGGAGGAGCATCCTCATTCTGACCTCTGGAAATCCTGGAAAACAAAGAGTGAAAATTGACTTTAAACATCCTGAGGAGACAATTTGTTTTCTCTGTTTTCCTGGGAGATACCCCCAGGCTGTGACACTTTTTTTTTTTGTTTGTTTGTTTGGTTTTTGGGGGTTTTTGTGTTTGTTTTGGTTTTTGTTTTTGTTTTTTATTTGTTTGTTTTGGGTTTTTGTTTACTCCAGTTTAAAGCCAGTTAAGGTTAGGTTTTTTAACTTTATTTATTTCAGACACCCCAAGCTTGGATTGTAGCAGTGAAGACTCAGATGGTAAAGTGTTCCTTCCAATAAAAAGTGATAAAAGGCACTTCCAACCAGATCTTGCAAGGCCTTGTATGAAGTGCCAGTGATACTGGGAATATTCTCAAGTAAAATAAAGTCAGCTGGCATGAAAATCTAATTTCTCTGATTTCTCTTTTGTAAAATGCAGATATGGTTCTTGGGGACGTGGTTTAGTGGTGGGTTAATGGCTGGACTTGATGATCTTACAGGCATTTTCCTTTAATGATTCTATGACTTTCTGATTTTTTCTCTTCACCTTGTATATTCTGAATTGATTTTAGTCACCTCTTGCAAGTAGTATTTGCTGTTCTCCAGGGAAAACAGTGATTCAACATACAAGTTTGGTGCTGGGATACAGAAATAATGAAGATTTGGGAAGTTCACAATCTGTGAGTTAAATAATGTTCAAACTGTTCTGAAGCCAAACAAATCAAAAAGTTCCTGAGGACTTGGTGAGTTGTTTTTCACATCTTCACAGGTGTTGTCTGCAGGACCCTTGTGAGATTTGTTCTTCCCAAGGTCTGGAGTGATGGGATGAGCACAACCAGTGGCCAGCAGCAATTTCTCCAGTGAAGTTTTGGGGCAAAGGAGCCGAGGTGCATCCCCAAAACCACTTACAGGTATTTTAAAAGCAGTGAAAGCACCTGAAAAGCCAGACCCCCACGAAAACCTTTCCACCTTAGATGTAATTTGTATGTGTGCAACTATATCAGTTCAAATATTAACCCTAGATTTTAAACAGATTATAATTTTGGAAGGAAACAGCCATAATTGCAGGACAGAAGGGGATTTGATTTGCAGTTCTGGACATGAGTCTTGAGCACCTGAATAGTCTTGAGGTGAAAGTATAAAAGATGCACATTATCCCTTGATTAACCTGCATCAAATAATGGAAATAGAATTCCATCTGCCATCGAAATCATAAATAATAACTACATTAGTAAATCAATGAACTGAGTACAACAATGAATTTTAGATCTTGTGTTGTGATTAGAGGCAGCCCTTTCTTTGGGACATATTAAACCATATTCGCAGCACATTCCATTTGGGTTTCCTAATAGGTGATCTGTTTCTTTTTCAGGAAGTTCACATGAAGTTTCTGAACCTCCACTTTGCCCCCTGGGGAAAAGCAGCCCGGAAATAAGGTGAAAGTGTTCTGAAAGAAATGAGGAAATCTCAAAAGGAAAAAAAAAAATCTCGCACATTATAGAAATCCTGGTAAATAAAATATAACCAAGGAGCAGCATGGGAAGCATTTAACCCAGTGCACTCCAGTTTTGCTGTGCTGCCAGCACACAGAGTGAGGAATGTCAGGAAGGATGGGTCTGTGTATTAGTGACATCAAATTCCATCGGAATGTTAATGATTAGCAATAAAATAACAGACAAGGTATTGCAGCAGGGACAAAAGGATAAAATCAGTGGCAGTTGAGGCCTTCATGGCAGCTGATCCTGTATATGAATTAAAAGTAATGTTTCAGTAAGAAAAATTACACAAATTCTTTGACGGTTCAGTTTTGGAAAGTTGTGGCAGCTCAAGAAACTTCCATTGTACAATTCTGCATTTGTATGGCCAGTGAAATTCCAGAAGCACTTTTGGTCTACAAGAAACGTGTAAGAGAACTTTATTTTCTTAATTTATTCTTTGGAACATTTGTAGGATGAGACCCAGAGGTTCCTTGGGAGACCTGGTCTGATGAGACCAAAGTGGACTCTGCACTTTTTGAGTTTCTTCCAAGTGTGTTTACAAAATCAGAGTTTTTTGTCTTAGATCTGAAAAACGACATTTTCATCCCAGTCCATGACCTCTGCCTTGAAACTCAATGGGCCATCAAGGAGATGAGGAGTTCCTGTAAATGTGAAGGACCTTCAAACCCATCCCATTCCACCTCCTGCCATGGACAGGGACACCTTCCACTGTCCCAAGGTGCTCCAAACCCATCTAACCCAGCCTTGGACACTTCCAGGGATGGGACAGCCTCAACTTTTCCCTGCCTGGCTTGGCTCCATCATTCTGGTGTCCTCCTGCTGTTCTTGCCAACAGGGAAACCCCAGAATCCTCCAGCCCCTTATACCTCTCTGCAGCTTGCGCGAATCTCCTGAGTGTTCATGTTCACCATGAACTTCTGTACCCGTTATAAATTATTTTTTTGCCCATTGTCAAGATTTGGAAATGATTTATTGGTGCAGTTTTTGCAGCAGGACTGAAGCCTCTGTGGCCTCTCTAGTGAAATTCCACACAGACTTGTCTTGGCCTGCTCAAAACCCACAGCTCCTGGCGTTTCTACCACGGCTGGGTTTTTATGAACTGCTTCAGTAAAACTGATATTTTTAAATATGATTTTCACAGACTCACAGAATTCCCATCAGGAATGGGAATCCAGTCCAGCTCCTGGCTCTGCACAGACACCCCAAAATCCCACCCTGGGCATCTCTGGCATCATTCCTGGAGCTCTGGCAGCCCTGGGGCTGTGCCCAGTCCCTAGAGAGCCTGGGCAGTGCCAGCACTCTCTGGGGATGAACCTTTCCTTGATATCCACCCTAAACCTGCCAACAAAAATATTCAAATTAAACAGGCACAGTTACACTTGTAATCAGAATTTCTGCCACTCCTTTATTGCAAAGCCGCAGAAGGAATAGGGTTAGCCTTTTCTTGGTGCATCATGGAAATAGATCTGCTTTTAAAAAGGGATTTTGGCTACTTTTTGGGCACCTCTTGCTTGCAAGAACTTCCCTCTAAATTGCTCCTGTAGCCAGCACTGGTTATTCCTTCCCCACCAGGCACTAATGCTTCAGCTCCCATTCCCCTTCTCCCTCAGCCAGTTTCATAAGGAGTGACAGGCTGACTGAATTTAGAGGACACGAGAAATCTTGACATTCAACTTGTCAACATTCCTGTCACTGAGCCTCTGTTCCCATGACTTATTTTTTAATGCAAATCAGAAGATGATTAGCTGTTTTCTCTCCTCATTGTGTTTATTTTTGCTTGTTCTTTGGGCTGTTTTTCATGCCTCATCTTGGCTGAATTCTCTCCCATTTTTCTCCCTTCCTTTGCATTTCTGCTCTTGCTCTGTTCTCTGCCCTTTGTTCTCAGTCACTGTTTTCCCCCCTTTTCCCTTTTGTGCCTCTCTTACATATTTTGTGGTGCTCTATCATCTCTGTTCTTTGTCTTTACTTTTCTTTGTCTTTTCATTTTGCCTATCTTTGTTCTGTGTCCTCTTTGGTGTCTCCCTGTTCTTTGTCTTCTCTTTTTCCTTGTTCTTCCTTTTCCTCTGTCTGTCTCTTTTTATGATTCCCTTTTATCTTCGTTGTGTTCTGAGTAGGTTTGTCTTGATCTTTGTCTTTGCAGAGAACATGCTCAAAGGAAGACAAAACACGCCATTCAAACAGAAATTGCTTATTAATTATAACATGGACTCACTGCTGAAACCCAAGCCTCCCACAAAGCCAGCAAACCAACTCACGGGAATTTTCAGGCCATCCTGTATTTTTCTGGGCATCTGGGCTGCTCATAGGGCTCTGTGGTTGAGCACCCATCACCTAAAACCCATCCTATTCCCTTTTCCTGTCTCTGACTCTCAGCCCATAAATCCATCCTCAACTTTTATCACTGACCCATGAAGACTTGGGTGCAAAATAACCAAAGTGAGGTATCTGGTTATGCAGCAGCTATGGGTAAAAATGTGTATTTTGGTCTTCAATATGGAATCCACACAACCTCCATGTCCCAAGTGCTCCCCTTCCTCCTGTGGTGAGGGGTATAATTTACTGCAGATGTCTCTGACCTACATCATCAGCTCCAAGTTATCAGTTGCTGCTAGAAGGAATGGTTTAATTTACTAACCAGCTCTGCTGGGAATGGGTATCTGCTGCAGCCATGTGAAAGGCAGGGTTTTGTGGTGCTCCTGGTGCACAGCCCTGAGTTATTGTTGTCAATTCTTTCCTATTTGAAAAACAAAACATCTTAGAAATGTGGAAACAGGAAAAATCACAGGCAGAGGTATTTTGGTAAAGGAAGTTCTTTTTTGGTCCTGAAATAAATCTTCCTGTGATCTCTTTGAGCTTTGAAAAGATTAGTATGATCTCAAAGTTTAAGCCCAGAAAGGAAAAGTTCACATTAAAAAAAAAAAAGTTTAGCTTTCTGTTCATTTTCCCACCCATTTCTCCCCTCTAATAATTCATGGAAATCTCTCAGCATGTGTGATATTTCATTAATCCTCATTAAAGCCTTGTCTGAAAAACAAACCCCAGATCCTGGAGTTTGCCCTGTTGCTGCTTTCACCTTCTTTACTTTTGGTTCCTCCATTTCCTTGTCCTCAGGAGGGCCCTGAGAGCCACGTCAGGATGTGCAAGTGCAGGATGGGAAATTCCCCGAGGGAAGAGGGGCTGGGGGCTCTGAGGACCCTGCTGCAGCTTGTGCTGGGTCACATTTCCAGGGATCCAAGGCACATTTCTTGCCCTGCCTGCCTTTCCAGGCTGCTTCCCTCTCTGCCCGCACCTTTGCTGTTGAATTGTCGCTCTCCTGGCCAGGCTGCGGTATATAAATAGAAATCTCATATCTTTCACCTGCTGCGCTCTGGGGAAGCCCCAGCACACCCAGCACATCACAGACCTCTGCAAACCGGCTGTAGGACCCGGCCACAATATTGCAGCAAATAACCTGGCTCTGGTGTGAATTGTCCTGGAAGTGGGAAAGGCTGCAGGTTCCCCAGAGGCTGCAAATTGAGCCAGGCCCAGGTTGGGCTCTTTGTGCTGCTGCTCCCTCCCCATCACTGCCAGCATCCCTCGCTGTGGTGGTGGATGCAGAACTGGGATGGGGTCTCTTCCCACCTCTTCCCATTGTGGTTTGGGCACGGAGCTGCTGGGGAAGGGCTGTGGGGATCAGGAGGTTCTCCCATCAGTGTGTGACACACCCATCCCCTACGAGATGAAAGGATGCTCCCCTGCTGGTCTTGGCATCTGTATTTTTGAGGAAGCACAGGTGATCTTCCTTTCTGCATAAATATGCAGGAATTACAGGTTTCCCAAGCTAGATATTTTTTTGTCTTAATAATGTTGATTTAAATTTTATTTAAATATTAATAATGTGATTTAAGACCAGGCCATTTAGGCCAAATGTACATTAAAATTCCCCTTCTATTTTCCCTCTTTTTAAATCCTCCTCCTTCAGTTTATTCCCTGAGGGAGGGTTTGGTTCCTGAACTCATTGTGAGATCTTCAAACACATAATAAGAATTAATCACCATTAGTCCTCTATTTTAACAGCTGCTTCCTACCCCCCGAACCAGTACAGCTGCAAACTTCCCTCCCTCTGCCGACACCGTAATCCCATTACAGCTGCAAACTTCCACATGGAAAAAAAAAAAAAGGAAACAACAAAAAAACCAGGTTTAAGCTGATTTTGAAACAACTCACATTTCTTAATTGCTCAGGACTGGGTGGAAAGTGGGTGGTGCAGGTCCTGGCTGGTGGGAGCTTCAGGAGCATTGTCCTTCCCAACCATGAAGCCACCACGCTCGGTGTCACCATCGGAGGTGCAAACCCCAACTCAAACCCTGTCATTTGCATCAACCAGTGCCTTCACATTCCTAGGAAAACAAGTATGGTTTATTTATTAATGATGAGAAGATATTTGCCTGCTTGTGGAAATTTCCCTTTCCCTCCTCGTGCTTTCTTCATTCTGCCCTTAGATTGTGATTATTTTATTTTTCTACTTTTTAGCATTAAGGTTTGAGATAGATAATTATTTTGCTTAATAGTAAATTTCACTGCAACGTGCCCAGAGGGATCTGAAATAAAAGGTATTTAAAAATCTACCATGTTAGAAAAGTAAAATAATTTCAGCTAATGAGATTATCAAGGATAATCGGTTTACAAAGGCCCATTATGCGACAGATTCATTGATGTCTTAAAACAGAAAAGGAGAATCCTATTTATATTTTGAAATGGTGTAGAATAAATTGCTTTTCAGAATGTAAAAGGCTGGTTTTCATATATTTTTTTTAATGTGATGATTTCTGCAGCCCCATCTGCTGTTCAGTTTCAGAAGTAGCCTGAGGAAGATTTGGTGAAACGCACATTTTTCTGTGGAAAATTGGTGATAAGTGACACTTGACCTGTGGATTTGACTGAATATCGTAATGAAGGCCTTCATCTCTTTCAGATTTTGTGGGAAGAAGTTGAAGGAGTGGAATGGAAGTTCCCACTTTCCTTCATGCATGATTGAGGACGTGTTGTGGAGAAGGAGGAGGAAGAGCAGAGTTAGTTCAGTGTTGGTGGTTGCTCTTGCTGGAGTGACCATGGACACCCTATTAATGCAACTGTTTGCTGATCCCAGCAAGCTCAAATGGCTCCAGGAGAAATGGGATGAGATGCTCCAGGAGAAGACAGGTCATTCCAAGTCCCACATCTCTTCAGGGTACGGAGAAGGGTCATTTTAGAGGTATGAAATTTCACTGGGACATTTTACTTCCATTTTTCCCCCTGAATTTCTTAGGAGATGTGTGTTGCACACTGGCTTTGTCTGCTTGCAGAGGTAGAAGTGCTGATTTGGCCCAAGAAGAGTTGAAAGATGCTTCAACTCTGCCATAGTCTTGTAACACCCAAGCCAGGCCATAGACCTGGCCCTTATAAAATAAACAAAATCATTAATTGCTTTGTAACATAAATTAAAATTCACATGTAGAAAGCTGCAGCATTAAAAAAAAAACAACAACAAAACAAAACTATCATAATGTCGATTTTATCTGTTGTGGTTTATTTGTTTAGACCGTATCTGGAATGTGCCTGGCGGGGCTTGGACACAGAGTCTCTTCCAGGACTTTTGCTCCACGATGATGTGGAAGGTGACTCTTCAGTAAGTAACACCAAATGATTTCAGACTTGTATAAATAATACACATGTTCTGTCTCCTGTGATGGAATGATGAATAGCATTGAGCGCGATTGATTTGCCGACACGTGGCGGGGGCTGGAACAGTCCGTACTGTCCTTGGATCCTCACACTGGTCCTGCCTCTCCCACAGCTTTGTTTCCCCATGGGATTGGGGTTCTCCAGCCCCATGTGAATGCCAGGCCTTGGCTTGGACATTGAGAGGGATGATGGGGACACACTGATCGAGCCCATTCTCACCACGGTGTCCTCTGCCTGTACCTGCCTCACACATGGAGACTTTGTCCCCCCAAAATGTGACTTTTTTACAATCTCTTCTGCTGCAGCTCAATCCTCTCCTCAAAAGGATCTCTCTCTCTTTTTTTTTTTCCTTTAATATTTAGCAGAAAATAATTCTGCAATGAGCTTTATTAAAGCAGCAGTATAGATTAAAAAATGAAATATGTTTAGCAAGATTTGGGGGGAAGGCTGGAGTAATTAATTTTCAATAATACCTGGCATTTCCAGAACTCCTTTCATCCCAAGATCACCAAACAGTTTACAGACATTAATTAATTAAAGCATTATGATGCCCCAGTGTGGGGCCATCGCCGGCATGTCTGACTCAGACAAACTCCCTCCAATTCCCCGGACAGCCGAGCAGTATCCGCTCCTCTGCCTGCACCAGGGCTATTCCTCTGAGCAAATACTGCTCAGCTTTCCCAAGGTTTGCACTCTGTGGCCCTATGTAAATATTTTCCAATAAGTTCGATTATTTGTCTTTTATTCTCTATCAGGAAAACCCCAAATATCTCCGTAATAAAATTTCCAGCGCGTGTTTACATGAGGGCAGTTCGGATGATTAGTTTCTGATTCAGCTGCCCATTAAAACATCCCCGCTCCTGGAAAACTCCCTTTGCAGGCTGGGAGCTGGACATGCATTTTAAACTTGGATCTTGGGGTGAGTGCAGTAATCACATGGGAAAAGAGGAGAGGGGTGCAAATAACGTCACACTCCTGGAAATCCGCCGTGAAGTGTAAGTTGGGTGAAATCTCATGAAAGCTGTAGATTGTCCAAACTTTCTCCAGTCCGATGATTTGATTCATGAAGGCGTAAATAGATAGATAGCTAGATCCATCACGGGGATCCCTGGGGAGCCATGGAATGGTGTTTGTGATTGGAAAAATATTGTAAAAGAGCTCACGTATAGCCAATAGTTGGGCAGTTTTGTAGCGCCAAGATAAATAGGAAAGAAATGACATTTCATGATCGCATTTTTAAAGGACGTTGGAAGTTACCAAAGCAGGAGAAATGGATGTGCTGGAGTGATGGAGCTGCATTCCCGTGTGACAGTGCTGCCATTTGGGCCCTGAGCCCCTCACCCCATGGCAGTGCGCCCCTGCATTCATGGGGAATCGCAGAATTGTTAAGGTGAAAGGATCATCAAGTCCAACCCGTGCCTGATGCCCACCTTGTCACCCAGCCCAGAGCGCTGAGTGCCACATCCAGCTGTTCCTTGGACTCCACCACCTCCCTGAGCAGCCCATTCCAATGCCTGGCAACCCTTTCCATGAAGAATTCTTGCTGATATTAAAGCTGAACCCCCTCTGAATGACTGTACCTTGATGCTTGACCCCACCTTGGCTGCGGGATGGGTGCTTCCCTTGGCCTAAGACCTTCCAGTTTAGCTGGGATATTCAAAACCAGGATGTGTTGAAGGATGTGTTTATAACGGAATAGTGAGTTAAAAAAAAAGAACAAAAAAAAATGGTGGTTGGTTTGTTTGTTTGTTTGTTGGATTGGCTGTTTTCCCAAAGTCAAATGAAAACCAGTATGAAAATATAAAGTCCCTTTCATTATCTGTGGTCTGACCACGGTTTTTCCTGGTTAGGTTGGCCAGTTCCAAGTTTCCCTTTATTCCAACTTGGAACCATGGTGGAGAAGAGACACTGAACGTTGGGCAGGAGGCACATGGAGCCACATCCCCATCAGTGCCACCATGAATCCATGTCCCAAGATGTTCCTGTCACCTGTCACCTCCACCCATCCATCCACCAGCCTGCAAAGAGAAATGTCAGGGTGTTCTGGGGAAGGTGACGCCCATGGAGGAGCCTCTGGTTTGGGAAGGAGGGAGCTGGGAATGCTGCCCTCCTCCCTGCTTTTTTACCCTATGGCAAGTGCATCTTTGGGGAGAGCTGTGACTCTAAGATATGAGAAGAAATTCTTCAGTAAACACAAGTGACATTTGGCATATAAATAAGTTAGGGAATACTCCTGCACAAGCAGTGCAGGTCAACAGTGATCTTTTACCTCCTGGAGTAGAGTCGGCTCCTTTGGAAATGGAAAAAAGTGCAAAGAGTTTGGGGAAGGGGTGGTGGAACTGAGAATCCTGGTCCTGGTCCAGAGTGAGCAGCTTCACTCCTCAGCCCTATTGGTTCTGGCAAACTCCAGGGTGTGTCAGATAGTCTTCCCCATAACATCATCATTATTATTATTATTATTATTATTATTATTATTATTATTATTCCCCTATTTTTTTATTTTCTCTCACTTTTAAAATTTCTTCTTTTGTTTTTTTTAATTTCTCTTTTCCCCCCTCTCTTTTCTTCTTCTTCTTCTTTTATTTCTGCATTTTCCTCGTATTTTTTCAATCCTTTTTTATTTTCTTTTAAAAATTACGATTAATGTATAACAGAGCCCTTTGGAGAGTAAATACTGATTTGCAATAACACAGTAAACAAATAACAGGGGAACAGGCATGGAGCCTGTATATCCATACGTCCATAAAATCCTTTGCATCCACACATGCGCACCCGTGTTCTCATTGTGTAGGTTTAGCTGAGGGGATTTACCTCCTTTTTAATATTTTTGAAGGCTGCTTTATGATCCTGTTGACCTGCTATTAGCAAAAGCTTAGCTTTCAACAAAGGTAATTAAATTATAAAATCACTGCTGCAATCATCAAACTACTCATAAAACAAGAAATGAAAAAAAAAAATACCCTGAAATAAAAATCTTGCAGGCTTCTCTCCTCATGTAATATTGCTCCCTGATGTTAATTACATTTAAATGGGAGAGTACTATTTTGGTATCATTCATACGCCTCCAAAAGTACTTTCCAGTTTATCATACCTGTCAACCCCAGTGCATCACAGGCTAATACTTTATTAAGAAAAAAATCATTAGGGAGCTGCTGATCCCATTTAAGTACATTGGGCAGAATGTAAGACTAATTAAAAAGCATATTTTTACATTATTAATTTCTGAGTTTCACACTTAATGAATGTGAAATGACAGGGCTACTATTTTTATATTCAGGCTCTCTGGGCTCTTCAGCCAGGGGAATTCAATTCTGGGGATTTTTTGCAAAGATGCTTCTTGGGAGATTTGTTTTCAAGAACAGCTAAGCTTTTTTAGCTGTGCCTTTTTCTGGAAAATTATACTAAAGCATATTACAGCCACTTAAAAGAGTAGTTAAATAGATGTTGTGTTGGGTTTTTTTCATCACACTGCTATAAAAGTATTTTAGATGAGGTATAAAATATGGTTTTTAAATGATATTATGATTTGCAAACACTAAAAAATAATTGCGGTGGAGTTGAGAGAGAGCGAAAACATCTAATCTTTATTGTGTAAGACAATGTGATAAAATATTTTACAGCCAAAAGCTCATTTTGCATCTGGAAAATTGTGTAAACTGATGTGGGGGGGGGTAGAGAGAAATCTCATTAAAACAAAAGGTTATTTTTAATATTCTTCAAACAAAGCAACACTTCTAACTGCATCTCCCCTCCTCATATTTATTAAATTAGACAATTGCACGAACTCCTGACGCTGTATTTAAATAAAGACATAAGGTGGCAGAGAGCGTGGGGCGAGGCCGGGATGGGGTTGGGAGCAGCGGGCGCTGGGAGGGAGCTCCATGCCCGGGGCCGAGGGGCTGTGGCGGGCCGGGGGTGCCGCTCCAGCCCTTGGGAGCGTTGGGTGTCGCGGAGCCCCGAGCCTGGCACCGCGTCCCCGCCAGCCGCGGCACTGCCACTTTTATAGGAGGAGTGGAGAGAAACACGGATTTTTTTTTTTTTTTTTCTCCCCTCTCTCCTTTTTTTTTTTTTTTTTTTTTTTTTTCCAAATGTGCTTACAATTACCTCTCTGTATTTTTATTGTCTTTTTTGCTAACCACAAAACTCACACTGGAGGCAAATCTTAACGGCTGAGGCTTTCCTCGTGTAAATATTAGGAAATTACATTTGTACAAACTGCGCGGCTTTGTAAAGGGCGCTGGAGCCACTCCAACACAAATTAATCAGGATAAAGTTGCTCTATGTTCAACATGACCATAGTTTATTTTCTTAAAGTATTAATTTGTCAACAGCTTTCCTGCCTCGCTGTGACTCATGTGGATGGCATTGAGGGAAGACACAGATGCAATCTTGCTGCTATACCTTGTGGTTTTAGGAACCAGCTTCAGTTAATCAAACCATAATTGTGTTTAATTCCTCAATATTTGTTTTCCCACCAAAGTCAAACGACTGAAATATGAATATGAACCTGTGTTTAAATATTGTCTTGCCTAAAAAAAAAAAAAAAAAAGAAAAAGAAAAAAGGCATGAAACTATTTTAACTGTTTGCTAAACAATTTTTACTTCCAAGTCCTTCTCTCCTATGTTGTTTCCCCCCTCCCTCAGCCCCAAAATAAATAAATAAGCTCTGGCAACAGCTTTTCAGCTGGTATCCTTTGCTTTTTACCCTCCTCAGCCTTCCCCAGTGCTGAAAGCATTGCTTTCCACATGTGCCCCCTCCTTCTTCTGCCTTCACTTGCTGCTTATTATATCCCCCCATTTTTAATTATGTCTTGATTTTCGTAAAATGATAATTTGTTGTTATGTTTCTGGAATGCAAACGTGAGCGTAATGGGATCTATTTTTCAGAGTTGCCAAAACAAATTAAGGAGAATGTTCGGCTCTTCCTTTGCCAAATGTTTTAGTGTTTTTCCATGAAAGCAAATCTTATTTCGAACTGTATATTAAAGCTTAAGTAAATAATGCAGCCTGTAAGAAGCAAATTCTATTGTAAAATCAGTTACTGTTTGCAGGCTTTGCTGGTGATACCTGCACAGGGCTCTGCCTGGGAAGAACCGGGGTAACAATGAAATGTTGTTAATTTTAATTTGCCTTTTGCAGAGCGGGAAAAGCTGAACTTTTTTTCCCGAGTGCTGGACGCAGCCCCCATAAATATGGAGCATTTGTTGTGGCCGCCTCACGGATGCCCAGGTAGGCGAGGAGGCTCTCGGATAACGACATCACACGGGGCTGGAATGGGAGCAGCTTTAGGCACTGAGCTTTGTTAATTGTGGGGCCGGGGGCTCGCCTGTTCTTTAGCATCTTTTATTAACATACATCCCCAAATAATATTGACACTCTTCTTGTTTTATTAGCACACGTTTACCTTGTTCATGGTTTTATTATTCAAGAATGCAGTTGTTGCCAAGTATTAATCAATATATTATGCTGCTCAGTTGGGCAAGCTGTACAAAAACATAGTGCCCCTAGGGTTAATACAGTCAAGAACTAGAAAAGTGTTTCAGACATGTACACAACATGTGGTTTACTATTATCATTAAATGAGGTGAACTGGGACTCTATACATATGGATTTTGAATTGCATAAATTTTGATTGATATCATTTGAAGACTGAGACCCTGAAAGGGTAGATTTTGTGAAAGACGATACACAGGCCAGCTATTACCACATACAATAATACCAGGAAAAATATCTGAAATGAGCAAGGCAGCTGGCTTTTAAATAGCTAAAACATAACATCAATACTTATTTTGAATAATGGAAAAAAGAGGTAAAAGATGTTGACCTCTGCCTGACAATAACATGTTCCAAAAGTAGAACTGGTCCCAGGAGAAAACCCCCTGCTCAACAGTAGCGACTAAGAAATTTTTTTCTTTCTCTCTCTCTTTCTTTCCTCCTTGTTTTCTCTTGCTTTTCTTTCCCTTTTCTTTCTTACTCTTCTTTTCCCCCCCCATATTTATGTTTTATTCTCCCTCCCCATCAAAGGTAAATGGGCTTTTGAACACGCAGACAGCCGCCAGAAAGGGGAAAAAAAAAAAAAAAAACCAACAACAAAAAACGAAACCCCAAGAATTTTTTGCAAATTCAGGAAACACTTGAGAGGTAAAACCAACATCCTGAGACAGGAGACAAGGCCAGCTTTTGACACCGGGCTGGACCTGCGAGGCCGAAGGAAACCTGGAGCCAGGAAGCGGCCGCTGCCGGGGTCAGGCCGCCGGGGACCCCGCTCCTCGGCCCGCACCGCAGGCCCCCGCCGCCCTTTTCATGGGAAATTGCTGAAAATTTGCTGATCTGCATGAAACATTTATTGGAGGGGGGAGAGGAAGAGCCTTCCCTTGGCTTCTTGTGGGTTCCTGGTTCATATGGCATTAAGTGGGGGACATAATGTATGCGGGGAGGCGGCAGGGCTCGGAGGCCCCGCGTCCATCTTTTTCCCACTGTGTGATACACATGGAAAATTATCAATACCTCGCTCTAGCAGATTCCTCCAATTTGCCTGTATTTGTTCAAACTTTTGAGAGAGCACCGGATGCTTAATGCTTCATTTATGATTTATGCTCCATAAATGTATTAAAACATTAACCATATTTCTGCTATGGCATACTTGAATCCTCCGGGGAAAAAGCCGGAGTGTTTCTCAGGCTGCTACTCCGGCTTCCCTGAGGAGCGAGATTATTTGTGTTGTGTTACACCTCCAAGTGTTGATTAGGCCTCGGTGTTACCCTGACAGAAGTGTCGTGTGGTGCTTCTCTTTAATGGGGTAATAAGCTACATCAACTGCGTGAAGGAAATGTTCCTTTTCAAGTCAGAAACGGCGAAAAAAGTTGGTGTGCGAATCCAGAAAAGGCTCTGTCCCCTCCACTCCAGTGAAACCCTCTGGAACGGGAAACTCTTGGCCATAGCACTTGGGTGGCTCTGCAAATTTATAATCGGGGTTAGAACTCTCTAATATATTAAATGGTTACACACCAGCCTTTGCCGAGCCTGGCTTTTAACCGCCTCACAGCCTGGCAGGCTCCGAAACACGGCTGTTAATTGGAAAGCAGGAAGGTTAAAAAAGAGACAAACTAGTTTTCTGGCTTGGCTTTGACAGCCTGGGTTATTTATGCAGGTTTTTTTTTTTTTTTTTTTTTGCAGGTTTTGTCCCCCCCCCTCTTCTATTTTTTCCCCCCTCTCTTTTTGTGCTGGGGTGGAGGGGTGAGGGCTGTCTGGAGGATTTCTTAGTGGTTGGGAAGCTTCACATTTTTCAGTAAGCATTATTGGGTAACAATTGGTGCAAACATTATGGAGGGGGAAAGGCACATAAATCACGAAATAAAAAAATAGTTTCTGCACATTTTCAAAAAACACGTTGTGCTCTCTGAGGTCCTTTTCATTTTAACCAAATCAGGGGGAACTTGTCCTCACAGCGGCAAGGCAGATGGAACAATAAATCACAGGAACCATTGACTGCCTGCAGTGTACTCTCCGCAGCTGTCACTTTTTTGTCTCTTTGGTTTTAGCTGACATGGTTTGAGGTCCACTGTGAACCAATCTGGACTTTTTTTTTACCGTCATATCCATCAAAACGACCAGTAGCCATCAACCTACTGCAGCGATCGATTCGTTTGCTTATTCTCACGCATAAGCCAATACTCAGCTCACTAGGTGAGGCTTGGGAGAAGCACCTCATTTTAGCTTTTTTTTTTTTTCTCCCCCTCTTTCTTTCTTTTCTTCTTTTTCCTTTTTTTTTTTTTTTCTCCCTTTCGCCTCCAGCTACAGCTGTGATTTTCTGAGCAGTGTTGGCTAACGTTATTAAAGTTGCATCATGATAGATATAGAGGGGAGCGGGAAACAGCTTCCACCCGCACCAACAGCAAACCCAGCAACAACCGTGGGGTTTTGCTGTTGTTGTCAGTGTTGCTTTTCAGGTGTAGCGAGACGCTTGCTAAGCTCGGAGTTTCCAACTCACTGCTTATTTTGCAAAGTAAACAAGCAAATGTTATGTGCATAACCTTAGCTGTCTCTGCAAAGGTCAGCGCCTGCCTGCCGATTTCCTCCGCCGCCTTTTGGTGGCACTCTGATGCCAGCGATTCCTCCCGCCGTGTTTGGGAAACAAGACGTCCTTTCTTAACAAAAGACTCAATCTACAAAAGGCTGCAAAACAAAAAATTGATTAAATTTGAACTGGAGTAGGAAAGTTTAGCTGGGTGGGGGAAATCGCCCTGTAAGCGCTAAACGGGCTGGTCCGGACCCTGGGCTGAGGGGTCGTTCAGGACCTTGTGGGATGCTGTAAAAAATGGGGGGGTCCCTCCACTATCCTACAATATCCACGGGCTTACAGAGGTGCGGTTGGAGATCACATTCAGTGGGCTCAGTTTATGACCTGAAGCGTTGCAAAGTGTCTTTTCCCATTTTAACAAAGTGCCCGACCTGCTGTCTGTTGCTGAAATGAGCAGGGGCTGAACTTCAGGACACGTTTTGGTTTTTTGTGGGATAAATAGCAGCGAGGAGATACATGGATAATACAGTCGTAGTAATGCTCTTTTTTAAATGTCAAAAATACCTGCTTGCTTTAAAAGCCTCCAGTTAGGTCAAGTTAAATTTATTATATACATTTTTTTTTTTATAGCTGAACTCCATGATTTTGACTTGAGGTGACAGCTGAAAAGCACCAGAAACCCTTGGAATTTCAGATCTATGTATTACTATAAAGGAAGAAAATAAAGTTCCGCTTAGAGAAGGCAGGGAATTGCATTTACCAAATATACATAGTTTTAAAAACACAACCCCTGAAACATTTACCTTAAAAAAAGTCAAGAGAGCAGAAGTTTTCTTTTGTATCTATAGAGCAAACATCCCTGGGATTTGTAATAAAAACCCAGTTATGAGATCCGGGGTCCCTCCTGTTAACAAGGATCTCTTAGCAGATATTGAAATATTGCCACGTTGGAGAGAAGTTATTTAAGGACCCTCCAGGAGCTGATGTGAAGGCAGATTCTGCTGAGAGTGTTTTCCTCTCTGCAAAGATTGGAAGGGAGCATGTCCTGAACATATTCCACTTTAGAGAGATGCAACAAATAACGAGCTGCAGTCAAAGCCGGCCCCACTTCATGATGAATTTCAAGGAGTGTGACCAATAATCCTTCTACTTATCTTAAAAATCCTATGGAAGTAGTAAACCAGTTCCAACAGAACTGAGAGCAAAGTGCGGGGGGAAAATAAACCAGAAACATCACGAACCAAGCCATCTGTCTGTGAGCAACCCAAGAACCCTGAGTCCACCCAAGTAGTTACTGCGTGTTTTTCTGTGCTGCTAATGGATTGCATATTGTTGAAAATATGAATTACAGAATAAATCAGAGCAGAGTGGAAATTATGGGTCGGATTCTGTTCTTGGCAACAGTGAAATTACCAGGCTGATTCTGTTTGCTGCTATTGGGGTGCACATCAGATTAATTATTCAGTGTAAATGACTGCAGATTGGCAATCTGAGCTCTCTAAATTTACCAACAGCCAGAGGAACGAGGCTGGGAGTTGATGAGGGTCAGACCAGTTTAGGCTGTGGATTTTCACAAACCGTTACTTACTACCCTTAATTCTGCAAGACGCATGCACATCCTAAATGCACCTTTAAAAATGTCTTGTGCTGGGGATATGCCAAACATCTCTTGCTCCCTTTAGGGGAGACAAGGAGAGTTACAAACTGTGAGCCCTGTGCCAGAGCTGCTGCCTAGAAAAAAATCTGAAGTGACTCAGAGTTTTGGCTGAGGAGGGAGAGCAGGATAAGAGGGCCTTGCTTATAGAAATTACGCAGAAATAAGGAATTTCACTCTGATTACCCGCCAGAAAAATCCGTATATATCTAATATCAGATAACATCATCCTGCCTGTGAAAGGAAGGCCACTAATTCCACAGTATTCTTATTTTCAAATGAATTCCAACACCGAGAGCAGGGAGCAGCTTTGTTAAAAGGGACTGGCATTAATATGCCTTAATGGGGACTTTTCTCCTGTTCCTACCAAACGGTCTCTAACACAAATCCACACTTCAACCAGGAAGCAGTTCTGCATATTTTCTAATTAGCTGTGGTAGATATTCAATACAAAGATGCACAGGGGGGAGAAAAAAAAAAAAAAAAGAATAAAAAAGCTGCGCGAACACAGAACTTTGTTCATGGCTGGCGCGCAGAACACGGCGGGTTTAACCCCGGAAAGCCGCGCGAGGTGGCTGCTGAGGGAGGTTTAATTGGAGCCCCCAGGTGCCCCCCTGGAATGGCCATCACAGGCACAGCCCTGGCAGGACCGAGCCGCAGGCGCTGCCGAGCGCTGCCGCCGCTGCTGCTGCTGCTGTTGTTATTTTCCAAGAGGAAATATTTCGGGTCTGCCCTAACATTAGTGCAACATATCACTGCGGCTGCATTCCCTGCTGACTGCAGGCTGTTTGATGAGTAATTAGGAGACCTTCTCTTTAGTTTGTTTGACATATTTTACAAAACGCGCGAATCTGTTAAAAATTTGCTTGTTCATTTAAAAGGCAGAGTTCCTAAATGAAGCAGAGTATTTGCTAAATAGATATAATTTTAGGATGCGGTTTGTTTTGTTTTTGTTGGGTTTTTTTTTTTGCTGTTGCAACTTCAAACACAGTAGGCTCTTTTTGCCTTAGAAAGGATTTTTTTTGTTTCTGTGGAGAAGTAATTATTGTTTGTGCATCTGTGTAGCTTCACTCAGAGCTCATACAGAGAATATCTCTGTAATACTTAGAGATAAACATATCTAGACATACAGATCTCCATGTGTGTACTTAAGTTTGTTTATATTTTACACCCACATGTCAAAACTGGTATCATTAAGTACTTACTGGAAAGCAATAAACACAGCTCTCTTTCCTCTGCCCATTTCAAGGGTGAACACTTTTTCCTTCAATTTCCATTAAAACATCTTTAGCAAAGAAATCACAGAGAAAATATTCTTAGATATTTCAGCACTCATCTACTAAATACAATTTGAAGATCATTTGCTCTTTCAGATTGTATGATTTCAGCTGGTGATTTAACTTTCCTAAGTACAGCAGGGTTGTGTAATTAAAAAGTTTATTTTTTCTTGATTTGAAAGAATTTGGCATTTTTTTAAAAAATAAATATAATTTTCTTCATTTTAACAGTGCAAAGAAATGACACCTCTCAGTTCCCTTAATTTCAGGCAATGTTGCTTCTTGCAGTGTTCAAAATTAGAAATGAAAAATTAGACATTCAAAAATAGAAATATAACTGCTCTCAATTTATTTAATATCAAAAAAAACCCCTCTAGTATTTAAAACCAAGCAATCCTACTGACACAAACGTTAAAGTTGTCCCCAAAAAAGCAGTGCTGGAATAAGACTATGCTGGCCGAGATTAAAATCCTTTAGTGCTGCAAAATATGAGCGCAGGGATGATTTAAAAGCCCCGTACTTTTCTAGTCAGCTCCACTTATTGCTTCAGGCTGAGCATTTTGTTTTTCTTTTTTTTTTTTCTCTCCTTTCTTTTATTATTTTTTTTTCTTTTCCAGTGAACACTCCATTGCTTATTTAGGGGAAGCATCTCATTCATCTGTGCCTGCTTCTTGCCGAGACTTTTTCCTGCTGGAGAATTACTGCCTGGCACATCAATAGGCTGCAAATTATATAAGGGCTGTGTTTAACTTGCAGCCCGATTGCCATTGTCGGGAGGGTCCGTGTCTTTTAGCTAAACTGCCTTTTTCTGCAGGAATTTCAGATGTCTGTAATTGCTGCTCCTTTCAGCACAGCTTAAGGTATCAATATCAACTCGATTTGAATATCATAAGTGGGAAGTTGCTCTAAGCAAAACAAAAACATGTCAGTTGCCCAGGTGACATTTTGTAGCAAACAAGGAAATCACAACTCCAGGAAGTGTTGTATTTTATGCCAACAACAATATGACAGTTTTCTCTGTAAAGAAAACATGACACTTTTCCAAATATCAGAGGATGCCTCCGCTGCTCAAGGGATTCCTGTACTGTCACTGAAATGGAAGGTCACAGGCTGGTTTCATGATTTCTATAGTTTCAAAATGTTGTGGTGGAGCGTTTGCACGCTAAATGCTGTAGGCTAGGGGAAATCTTTCCCTTCATCTCTGAAAGAAGTGACAGGAAGAAAAAGGTCCTACTTTGACAGCAGTAACCTCTAGGTCTAGAGGTTCTGCCCCAAGCAACTCTGAAGTAAAATTACCTATGTTAATGTGTTGTCCTCGCTGTCATGCAGCCACACGTGTGCAAACCGTGGCCCAAGGGGCGACTGTGCAGCCAGGGGCTGTGTGGGACCTCTGGAAAATCCTCCTGTCCCGTCCCTTCCTGGCCTTGGATGGAATAAAGACTGGAAAGTTTCTGCAAATGGTTTCTTTTAAGAGGTGGGGTTTCCACTTTGACTTCAAAACCTGCTTGCTGTGTGGGTACCTGATTCTTGGAGTTTAAATAAACTGACTTTTGCTTTAAGCTGGGGAAAAAAAGTTTTAACTTCAAGGCTATGGATAGGATCAAAACACATTTGTTTCCAGCCTTCCTCCTTTTTTTTATATTCTTCCCTCTCCCCCTTAAAAAAACACACCTTGGTCTATAGATTATATACTTCCTGCTGCCCTTTTTATAAGCAATAAGAATTTAATAACTGAAGGCAACTCTATAGTAATATTTATATGGGTCAAGTGGCTTAAAAGTATGCAATAAATGTAAAGTTATGAACCACATTGCCCCTTTTTAAATAATGCAGCTAGCACCAAGATATTATGTTTCATATTCTGGAAAAAGGTGTTTTAGCCTAGGCTTTAGGAGTACACCAGACATGAAAAGTTATACTGATCCCATAATAAAGTCACTGGCTGCTTAATATGGTGTGTTATGTAGAGCTCCAGATCTTAATAGCAGACCACAGCAAGAACGTCCCAGATGATATCAACAAAACCTTCGCTTTCTCATTAGCAATCAGCAAATCCTCCTGGTGGCTGCTGGTTTCAAATAAGGGCAAGTGCCTCAATGCCGAGTGGGAAGCCCAGTAGGATAATAGAAATAATGCAGTCTAATCAGCAGCGAGCATCAGATCCCCCTGCCAGGGCAGGCACTGCTGGGCTGGGTGGCTCCTCTTCTGCAGCTTTTAACAGCCCTCCCAGTCCTGAGGAGCAGATCCATGGGATGGAGGGAGAGGCAGATGGAAAAACCTCCTCGTGCATCCCCACCATCACCTGCCTGTCGCTGTTCACAGATAAGAGGGGCTGGAGGATGTTTGTACAAAAAATATTCAAAATACCCTTGTAGTCGTTGCTGTGAATACCTAAAGAAAAGCTGCATAGTTTCTGTGTATATAAAACACACCTATGTCTGCATAGGGAGAGGGGGCACAAATTGTTTTAATTTGGCCTCACGGCAACATCAAATTCTTCGATAAATCAGATCAACTCTTTGTCATCATGGCCCAAATGATGATTCCTTTGTCGACCAGCATATCTGCACCAGAGCTGCTACCTGCACTGCTATTTTTAGTCCTTATTGCTGTTGGATTTAAACAGAATTTGTATTTGGACACACACTTGCAGCAGGGCATTATTAAGTGTGGGGACAACCGTTGCTGTTGGCCATTCTGATGACAGTGTGAAGGACACACCATCCTCCTGCTCCTGCAGCCTAAATAATCCATGGCTGTGCTTGGGGAAATGAAGAACAGTTTTAGTTTTTGCACTGATTTTCTAATTGTAAGGGCTTTTTCCCCTCACGTTTTCCCTTGTGGTATTCACGTGCTCTTAGAGTATCCTGATTTCTATTGAAGAGCGATTTCTACGCTCTTGTTCAGTCCTGGTTAAAAATTAAGCCTGCAAATGTGGCTGGTGCCATGCAAGGAAATGCAAGTCTAAGCTGCAGCAGTGTAAACAAAAAAGTGTTTTAAGAGGTGCTTAACTGTGTTTTGAACCCTGATTAAGCCTAAGGTTACTCAGTGTTTATATGTGCATTCGCAGTGCACTGGGAAAATTCAGTGTTTAATGGTTCCTGTGCTGATCTTTTGTTAGAGCCCTGGGCTGTGGTGCCCGAGAGCAGCGATTACTGGCCAGATTAAAAACCACAAACTCTTTCTAATTCTGAGTTTTGTCCAACTTTATTCCTGCTGAAGTGAAGCAGGGCTCCGTATATCTCTTAGGATTTGGGATTTTAAAAACTGACACCACAAGTCAGTCCCCTGAGCTTTTATTTAGCTGATTTAGTGGGGCAAGGTAGTGCTGTTTTGGACTCAAAAAATTGAATAGTTTCTATCTATGGGTCTTGTTATTGTTCTCAGGTCTGATTTTTTTTTTTTTTTTTTTTATTTAATAGCCATGAGACGATAAATGGACGAGGAGGGTACCCCTAAAAGGCAAAGGGCTCCAAGAAAATGGTTGATAAGTTAGGGAGATGAGGCAACAGCAGAAAGCTACATTTCCAACTCCTCTGCACTGTTTTGAATTCTGAGAATGACCTTGCTGAGTACTTCATTCTCCTAAAATAACGAGCAGGTCAATACCAGTCCTGCTTGTGTGATAAAACACAGTAATTGCTGACCAGGACATGTCCACAAAGAGCCGGGAGAGCTGATCTGGGGGAGCGAGGACATTTTCACCAGCAGGGTCAGGAGATCCTGACAGTTCAGGACAGTCCATGGCAGGGAAAGACAAGACATGTCGAGGCAGGCTGAAAAAACAAACTGATGGATGAGGGTGACGTGACCAAAGGGAAAACTGTGCTGGAAAATAAATGCATATTTACTAAAGGAAAACCTCTTGTTTATGAGAAGTGAGAGGTGAAATTGAGACTACTGATGGTAAATTGCACAATTATGGAGCTCAAGTGAGAGGGGAAAAAGGGGTTCTGGGAGAAAAGTAGGCCCTGCAACATTTAAGCACCAGCTACCTGCACCTCCACGGAGGTTAGAAATTTAGGAGAAGGTTTCTGATATCAAAGCAGCGAGGCTGTGGAGCAGACTCCATATGTGGGTAACGATGTGAAAAACCACTAACAACTCCTAAAGCAGAGCCTGGTGACAGAGGATTAGAGGACACGTTGTCTGCACTGGAAAGGGCCTGGGTGGGAAGACCCAAAGAGCCTCATCCAGCCCAGTTTAATGGAAACACCCTGGAAATTTGGAAATACTGAGGCACTCCTAGCTCAGACTGTCTAAACTTCCATTTTTGGTTGTTTTTATTACATGGCTTTAATCCGTGCAGATTCCAGGGATGGGGAACACTTGGCCTCAGGCACGCTGCAGTGTGGGAGGGCACCTTGCAAGATGTGCTGCAGCAACAGGGGCAGGGTTTGAGCTTGTATTTTACCCCAAAAATGAGGATTTGGAGTGATTTCAACAATGCTGGTGTGCCACAGAAGAGTTCAGAGACTGAGGGGCTCAAGGTGAGGCAAGAGGAGAATGTGCTCTGCTCAGGTAGAGCAGATACACAGGGCCTTGAGGTCATGCCACCTCCCTGTTTCTTACTCTATAAGAACAGGAGAGACATTAAAGCCAGAAAAGAAGCATTAAAAGTAGAGAAAGGGGAATATTAAGATATTAGGCAGCAATTCTTCCCTGTGATCCTGGCCAAGGAGTTGTGGGTGCCCCTGGATCCCTGGCAGTGCCCAAGGCCAGGCTGGACACTGGGGCTTGGAGCAGCCTGGGACACTGGGAGGTGTCCCTGGGACACTGGGAGGTGTCCCAGCCCATGTCAGGGGGTGGAATGGGGTGAACTTGAAGCTCCCTTCCAACCCAAACCAGTAACTCTTGCCTAAGCTTTCAAGACTGATATCAAAGCTCCCTTCCTGCAGCCTGGGGTTGCGCTGGAACAGCCCTGGCATGAGCTGTGCCTGGGGAGTGTCATTTGCATCGTGGTTTTCACTGCATCCCACATGTGGGAATGCCAGCCTTGGAGTCCTGGAAACCTTGTGTGTGTGTGCAGCTTCTCTGCTCGCCTGACAAGGGATCATTAGTAACTCGCTGATGTCTCTCTCTGTTTGTTCTACTTCACGAGACACTTCCCCAACTAATTTAGAGCAAAGCTTGGTGTTTACTTGGCTTCACAAAATGACACTCTTTTCCCCCCAAGATTGCTGCAAAGTCTTGGCAAAGAATATTTACATAAACAGGTTTCAACTTCATCAAGAACAGGTCGGGAAAGGAGGGCAAATCCGAGTGGAAGGGAAATAAAGCAGAGCATGAGGTGGAGTAGCTGATCTCTCATTTTGGGCTGCAAAATAAGCACTTGGAATGTTTGCAGGGCTGGTGCAGCCCTGTTGAGAGAGTCACACAATTACCTGAGACCCCTAAAACTCCTGGAAATATGGAGCAAGAGCTGTGGGGAGTGATGGAGAGGCCCAGGGCCACTGCAGGGCTGACAGATGCAGCACAAGGCAGCAAATCACCCACTTGTGGGCAGCTTTGTGCTGCCACCATGCACTGGAAACCTTTGAAGCCTAGAAATGATGAAATTTTAATTGTTAGCAACTTCTCAGGGTCCTGGGGATAAAACCTCTAGGATAGTTTCTGTTTCCTGCTGCAAGGAAGGGAGAGGGCAGCAGCACCGCTGATGTCCTTGCATGAGCGCAGCCATCATCCCCACAACTTCACTCTCCAACTTTTTCCAGCTTGAGGGAAAGGTGGCTCCTCAGTCCCCATTCTAGGACCCGAGGGGTGTCCTGTGTGGACAGAAAGAAAAGGAATTAGTTTATGGGAAGCAAAGAAAAGGAATTAGTTTGTGGGAAGCGGATGGGTCCAGTATGTAAATAAAAGCCACTGGCATCCTCATTATGGGGGCTCTTTTGAATAAATGTTAGCCTTTAAGTGCCAGCTGTCACTCTATGCATGGCCTCCCTTCTTACAACTAACCTCTCTGTCACCTCGCCTTGTCTCCCTAACTTGTCCTATTATGCAGTACCAAGCTGAGTCATTGTTTCAAGCAGGAGGTGACATGTTAATAGCTTAATAATAGTATAATCTCGCAAATAATAATATGCTGTCACACTGTCTGAAGCACAATGTTTACAGGAGAAGTGGTAATGTATGATGACAGTAATTTGAATAAAAATGAATTTACTGCTCTTGTCTCATTTGCAGTAAATTTTCGCATCTTTCATGCACAACTGGTGCTCCATGACCTCTTTCATTATTGTGTTCTCAGTGGCTGCTGCCTGCTTTAAAGTGAAAGGCAGGCAAATGAAACAGAAACCTGCAGCTTAATAAGGGGTCTCCAGAAAAGAGTTTCTGGAAATCTCACTTTGTTTGTTTGCGGAGCCGAGGCGGTGTCGGCCAGGCTGTTTAATTAAGGCAGGCTGGAGGTGCTGATTGAAGAGCAGGCACGAGCTGATACCATTCTGGATTGGCAATTTGCAAAATAATCATCATGAAATTGTGGCAGAGGGGGGAAAGTGCTCGGAATGCAGAGAGGATCGTTGGGGTTGGAATTCAAGTTTGCGCAGCTTAAGGAAAAACTGTTTTAAATGCTCTGGGTGCTTGATGTGGGGAAAAGCAATCCTTGAGTTAATTATAAATGAGTGGTGGTGTGATAGTGGACTGGTAAAACTTAAAAATTATCCCTGAATACATAAAATATTTTTTTCTGAGTTTTTTCTGCCTCGCCCTGTGCTGTATTGCAAAATTCTGCCATTTCCATGTCTGGTACAGACCAGGACTCCTGGTATTATCCTGACAAATAAATAGGGAATGTACTCTGTATTAAAACTGCCTTTGGAAAATCTAAATTCCTAGGACAGTTCTATTTCTCTGAAAGAAAAAAGAAGTTATTACGTGATGTGGTTCATTTGATGAAAAAGAAGAAAGTTTACAACTCACAACTGATATGCCTGGACTAAATTTAGTTTGATGGAATGAGGACAACTAATTGAAACTTGCTGGGACTCAAAACACTGCACAGGACAGATTCTCCCTAAAACTGCTGGGTTTTATCTAAGTTTAAGTGAATGTATAGAAGTAAAAAATGTGGTTTGCATGACCCGGTTCATAGGTTGACATAATTAAAGACCCCAGCTTACCTCTCTTTCCTTATATATACAAATGCAGTTATGTATTTTTTTCATGACTTGTGCTTGTACCTAACAAGTACAATATTTTCCTCCAAACTGAAAGTTCAGCAATGTTAGGTTTTTTTTGGAAATAGAACTGCTGCTGCTTTTCTGATCCTCGTGCAGAAACTGGGAACCTCACTGATAGGCCATGTCAGGTGGGAAAATCCAACAGGAAATGGACACATTTGGTGATGGATTATCATAAAACAGAGTTTGTTGTATTTTTGAATCTGTGTTTTTAAGAGGGACAAAAATTAGTCTTCAGTATCCCAGCTTTGCACACTGATGCTAAATGCTGAAAATTATGAAAATAATGCATTGATTTAAGTCATTCAGAACTGCTTCCAAATCTATCCCCATGGCAGGGGATTGGACCTGGCTGGTCTGCAAGATCCCTTCCAACCCAAACATCCAGTGATCCCAGGATTCCATGAAGAGAGTGCAGCTGATGGGTTTTGTAACCACCTTGCAAGGCTGAGATTGTTTTTGAACTGAATTTTCCATTTTTTTTCACACGAAAAGTGCAGGAGGCTTCAGTGGGATTGCTCATAGTTGCAAAGACTGAATGACCCACTCCAGGCAACTGCATTAAAATAAATTGTTTTGCTGAAAAGATTTTTCCATTGGAAAATATCTTCTGCTTAAAAATACTTCATGTTTTCCCAGTGTAATTTTAGTCATTTTCTTAATTTTGGAAATCCCAGTTCTGTGCACCAAAAAGACACTTGTGACATTACACGACTCAATAATGATTAATGGAGATTATGTGCAAAAGGGTAGAAAAGAACAGAGCAACAAAGCCTCTCTTTGGCTGATGGAGTTTATTTCATGTATATAAAAGGTCTCTTTCCCCCAAATCACTGATGTTCAAGGGGATATTGACACTTCTATGTAGTGCTTGAAACTCAAAGGTCCTTTTTGTTGCCACTTTTTAATTATTTAAATGTAGGCGAATCTGATTAAAGCTCTTAATTAGATGTGTTTAAGATTGGCAAATATGTCACTGTCCTGAACAGCCAATGTCATCCACTGATATGTGTCTGTTATTTGCTAAATTGCAAGAAAGTTTCTTGGGGACAAAAAAACCCCAAAAAATGTCGTGTTTGTGGAAATAAATAGGGGATAGACCTGATTTTCATGGCATGAAAGTCAAGTGGAGTTTTTAATTGACTCCAACAGGCACTGGATCAGGCCTGTGGGGTGTTTGGTGCTCAGTTACAAGTTAGTGCTCTCTCTAATCACCTTGTTCTCTAAAGGAAATAGATACTAAACAGGAACCATCTGGTAATACATTCTGTACCTCTTAATTACAATGTTTTGAGTGGCACCTAAATAAATTTCATTTACAAGCACATGACTGCTTGTCAAAAGCTCTGTTGATAATTTTATTATTGTAGTTTACCTTCTCGCTTAATGACCCCAGCCCAGTAAAGTCAGGAGTATTCAGCTCCACTGCAAAAAAAAAAGTGATTGTCTTAAAAATAGAAAGACACAAATTCCATCTCTCATGGTGTGTTTCTGATTATTTTCAAATGTTTGGAATACACGTGACATGGGGATGGATCTGCAATAAAAATTACCAAAATTCTGATTTCTTGGTAGAGATGAGAAGCTGAGGCAGCTCTGCAGAGAGCCTGGGATGGTTGTAAAGTGCTCATGTTATTTTATGATCTCTATGTTCCTGTGTAGATGTACTGTAGCATTTAGACAATTTTCTCTTTGTTAGCTGCAGGAAAAGATCAATATTATAAAGAAGTTGAGTGACTCTGTGAATTACTCTCCTGCGTTTTCACCCCGGGAAGTGGGGATTTAAATCCTGTCTCTGGTTTGGAACCTGAGCCACAAACCCAGCTCCAAGACCGCTTTGGAGCCACCCCGAAATTTGGAGGTTTCCAGTTTGGGGTTGCTGCCTATCCGTGGCTGGAGCTGAAAATGGCTTTTCTGATGTCTTAGTAATCTCTGGTGGAAGTTAGTCTGTATTGAAAAATCAACATGTAATGTGGTGGGATGATTAGCAGCCTGAAAAAAATCCAAACCTGGGGCAGCACTGGGATGGAGCAATGCCCATGGAAGGCACCACCTCAGTGTTCACCCTGCCCTGGCACCCTGGATTTCACAGAAGGGTATTTTGGGGTGCAGGGGAAGATTTTCTCATGCCATGACATCTGATAGTGGCACATCCTCTCATCAGGGATAGGCAGCTTCCTGCACAGCAAACCCTCATCCGTCTACATTCAATAATCATTGGAGACAAAGCAAATTTACAAATAATGTGCAGCTTTTGCTAAGTTTCACTGGGAAACTGCTAATTCAACTTTGTGTTCTAAAGTCCTTTTAAAATAACAATTTGGAGGAGATAAAAATCCTAAGAGGAAAGACACGAGGGAGGTTTCTGGGAAAACAGGAGGAATGTGGCACCTGGAGGGGTTTTGTCCACTTCTTTGGGATGAGCTGCCCCTGGGAAAACACAGAGGCATAAAAAGTAAAATAACCTTATTTCTAAATTCATGGCAAATTAAAAAAGGAATCCTACTGCTCTCAGCAGGGTCCTTTATTCCTTTTTAGTTGCAGTTGATGGTTTTTCTCTTCTTAAAATAATTTTGTCTCCAGGTCTCAATCTTGATGTGGGAACTTTAGGAAATAGATAAGCTTTCAAATATTTTTTTAATCAATGCTTTGGCAAGCTGGAGTTGAAATAACATTTAAATTCAGAGAGATGCTGCTGAAATAGAGAGGATGATCATCGCCAGGTGGGTTTGTAAGTCGGGTGTGAGGCAACTGAGCTGCCTGAGCAGAGAGGGAATTCACCGTACACAGCAAACTGTTATCCCCTACAATATAATATCTGGATTTGAAGCTGATATTTAAAGAGGGCACTTGCTTTACTTATGAGATTAAAGGCAAATGCTCTCTTTTAAAAATGAAGTCATGCTGTGTTTTGCACCTTTTGACACTTATTAACTCAGGTCATTAAAAAGAGGCTAATTAAAAAAGAATGTAAAACAAAAGAGTCATTTGTCTATCGCCGAGCTCGGTTCTTCATGTGCGCTGGCTGCAGGCACTCTCTCTGTTTAAACCTTGGGTACAGAAAGCACTGGGAGCCACTGGGGCATGCTTGGAGCTTGTCATGGCTTTTGGCGAGCCCGTGGTCCGGCTCATTATGCACCTCATAAAGAAGAGAAGTCATTGTCATCAAAATTAGCTGAAGCTGGAATTTACATTCGTGGAAATTTTGGTTTCGCCGCTGTCCTCTGGGGCTGGACGATAAAGGAAAGCTTTTACCAGCTGCAGTTAAAGAAAGTGAAGTTCAATAAATGCTTAGTGCTTCGTTAAGGAGTTTCCAAACCGAGTTTTGTGCACGTGAGATTTTACAGCTGATGAGAATTTGGGATAAACAACCTGTGAAGTTCACTGGTTCTGGTGGGGAAGATGCGCTCAGCACATCCCAACCCAGCTTGAAAAGAGACCAGCCTCTT